>NW_015113672.1:91297-141294 GCF_001443285.1 Poecilia latipinna | reverse complement strand
TTGATCAAACTTAGACTTTATTACAATGAAATTTATTTCTGGGCTGCCTCATACTGTTGATTTTATCAACCATACAGGTCAACACATTCCATCTTTGGCGACCAAGATTTCCTTGTTGGTTTCACTGAGGAGAGAATTGTGACATGACATAGTATTGATTCAGTCATTCAACTCAGATGGTATTTATAGTAACAAATAAAACAAAGTAAGTCATTTTTTCTGGACAATTAGAAGACAAAATGTGTCTAAGGTGAAAACTTGTGTTAAGGAAAGACAAGAATTCATACTTTCTACTATATTCTCTAAAGAATAATAACATTCAATGGTTGATTTGCACTTTTTACTGTATTTTTAAAGAGAAAACTGGAGACATCCTTTTGTATAAACGGTTTTCAATGTTACATTCGGTGACTAGCAGGTCGGGACAAAAGTATTTTTGTATTTTCCAAAGAATCAGCTTAGGTGACTTAAGATTATTATGTGAATTGTGAGTGTAGAGCAGCTAAGTGTACTCACCGCATCTCCTTGCAGAGGAGACACTCATTGCCATAACTCTGTCCATTGCTTCCACACACAGGGATCACATTGAATGTACATGCAAAGATCTTTGGATCAGGACATGTAGCCTCGTAGACGTATAAAAACCAAACATTACATAAAATTCTGCTCAAACATAAGTTTTATTCATTCAGGAAAAAAATATTTGATTCTAAAATTCATATCACCTTTCTTGATCCAGCCTTGCTTACAGCAACTTTAGAAAAAACAAAGCAAGTTCATTTTTATAATCCAAATTACATTCACCATGTTGACTTCACAGTTGAAATAACCAGCTTTAGATGACTGCTTTCAGCCATTACTATCAGTATGAATCAAGCTGTAAGGTGTCTATTATGCATTCAAAAATGAATCTAGATAATTTAATATGTGTAGTATTATTATAAGACTTCACCATAATGCAGTGAACAGCATTAACAATTTAAAATATTCTTTGTAAAATGAAATGAAAAAACTACTTTGAAAAATACTTTCAGAGCAAATTAAACAAGAAATGTAAATAAGATTTTTTTTACCTGCTGCAACATAGATGATCAGAAGCCCCAGCAAAAGTCTTCCAGTCATGGTGTTCGTTGGTGAATAACTGAGTGGACAGATCGGTGGGTGTATATATACAGGTCTACTGTCAGTCACCGCCTCTCATTATATGTAGCTGTTTGCTAGGAGTGAGTGACACAGGGACTCACTGATCCACACCTCCAGGTTGTACAGCAGGGACGCCAGAACGTAATTTGGTCTGGATGATGACAAAAAAGTTAAGGTCATACATGTAGAAGTAATAGCAGAGGGGAGAACAGCAGATGCTAGAGAACTCAACCAAGAAACTCATGGGGCGATGAAGTAGGAGTTTGCCCTGTAATTGCTGGGTTGCCGGTTTGAGCATCTCTTCTGTCCAGTAGAATCCAGTGGATTGCTACCATCAGTGTGTGAATGTAGTGTGAAGTGCTATGGGGTCCTCTTGGCTTGATAAAGCACCAATCAACCACAGGCCATTTACCAATGACCAAAACGTTAAGTACCTTGGAATACCATAAACAAATGGCAACCACAAAGAGACCTCAAGGAAGGCAGCAACAGACGAGACAAGGAGCTGCACCGAGTAAGGCAAATCCTGAGAAGCCAGCTAAATGGCAACAGCAAGAGCAAGAGCCGGGTAACTGATATGCCTTGCCGGTGATAAGTTGCCCAAAGAATGAGATTTAGACCTGTGATGTTAAACATGAATGGTACTCAGCACTGCACCCCAAATCCAGTATCTACAGGTTATCCACTAACAGCACAGGAGGGAAAAGAACGCAAAACCCATTGTGAGGTAATGCAAAAGTATTGCTAGACAATGCAATGCTTTGCGAGGTTGCAGAAAATTAAAAAATCCCTTATGTCCAATAGAGAGATACCAAATTTGACTTAAGAGAAATTTGACTTCTTTGTCTTGAAATTTGGGCTTCTGACTCTTTAAAAACTCCTGCTCTTTCTGAAACCCCGCCTTCAGGAAGTCATGGCAACGTTGCTCCCCTATCAATCCTTTTAACAAAATATTTCACAGTGTTTCTCTAGCAGGTAGCTCTTATAATGAGCTCAGTAGATGCACACTTCCACCAGGTGTTTGCTAATTGAATCTTCTGAAGGAGCTGAGTGGAGGAGTGGTGGTGGAGGTTTGCTCTAAGAGGAGGAAGCTCAGCTTGAAGTTTCTGATTATATTTTAACATGAATGTTAGAATGTTTCAGAAGTGGCGCTCGGTTCACCCAGGCGTTTTGCACAGCTGAGTGGTTTCCACGCAGGACTAAAGGATTTCTCTGACTAGTAAGAAAGAATCAAGGCAAAACTCCAGGTATGTTTTTGATGAGGGAAAAACATCCTAACATGATGTAAAGCTCAAAAAGGTTGATTTGAGATAACAATACTGCATCTTAAATATTCATTTTAAAATGTATCATTTCCACTGGCAGTTTTTTGTAAAAAAAAAAAAAAAAAAAGTCTTATGATTTAGAAAGAAATCTGCCAGTGGAACTTGTACTTTATCAATATTAAGACATTATTGACTTAAAACTAGCTCCTACATCTTGGAGAGAAGTTGCTTGTAACATCGTTTTGTCAAGTGTAGTAAGATATTTGCACTATAACTACACAAAAATACTTGGTAAGACTTTTGTTTTTTCAGTGTGGTGAACCTAATATGCATCACAAATTGATGCATAATATTGAGAAAAACAACCAGAAGGTCACAGTTTGATCAAACTTAGACTTTATTACAATGAGACAACAGTGGATATCATTTTTTGGGCTGCCTCATACTGTTGATTTTATCAACCATACAGGTTAGCAGTGTCCCTCTTTGACGACATAAATTCTCCTCTTGGTTTCACTGAGGAGAGAATTGTGACATGACATAGCAGTGATTCAGTCATTCAGCAAATATTTATTTATAGCAACAAATAAAACAAAGTAAGTAATTTTTTCTGGACAATTAGAAGTCAAAATGTGTCTAACGTGAAAACTTGTGTCAAGGAAAGATAGGAAGTTGTACTTTCTACTATATTCTCTAAAGAATAAAAACATTCAATGGTTGATATGAATTTTTTTGCTGCATTTTTATAGAGGAAAAACTGGAGACATCCTTTAGTATAAACAGCTTTCAATTTTGTCACATTCGGTGACTAGCAGGTTGGGACAACAGTACTTTTCTGTTTTCCAAAGAATCAGCTTAGGTGACTTTAAATTAATATGTGAATCATTGAGTGTCTAGGAGCTGTGTGTACTCACTACATCTCCTTGCAGAGGAGACACTTATTGGCATAAGTGACTCCATCAGTGCCGCACACAGGGCGCATAATCTTTGTGCATCCGTAGATCTTTGTAGGACATATGACCTGTGAAAAACGTAACATTACATAAAATTCTTCTGAATCAGTTAATTTTATTCATATATTTAATTCAACTTTCATTTTACCTTATGGTATCGCTGAGGATACATGGCTGCAGCATCTTAAAAAAAAAGAAAGCAAGTGTCTTTTTAATGCAACTTACTTTTACCAATGTTGACTTCAAAGTTGATATAACCGGCTATAGATGACTACTTTTAGCTCTGATTATCAGTACGAATCGAGCAGTAAGGCATCTGTTATGCATTCAAAAAAGAATGTTGACAATTTTGGAGGTATGTTTTTTTTTTCATAATCAGCATGCATAGTTAAAATATCCTTTGTAAAAAAAAAATAAAAGAATAAAATTAAATCTAAAAAAGTACCTTGAAAAAATGCCTTCAAAACAAACAAGAAAATACTTAATTTTTTACCTGCTGCAATACAGATGATCAGAAGCCCCAGCACAATAAGTCTTCCGTTCATGATTTTTGTTCATGAATAACTCCGAATAAGCAGATATGCGGGTATATTTATACAGGTCTCCTATCAGTCACCGCCTCTCATTATATGTAGCTGTTTACTAGGAGTGAGCGACACAAGGACTCACTGATCCACAACGAAAGGATTTTTTTTAGCAAGACATCAGACTGTTATTCGGACTGGAGGGAAGGTAATACATGTACACTCTAAAAAGTGTATTTGGGCTGTAGTTCATTTTATGGACTTTTTTTTTTTTTACATTAATCTCACTTGATTTGTTTGGTTAGTGATAACAACTTGCTTTTTGATGTTGAATTAACTTAAAAGTTGCACATTTTAACTTAAAGAAACTTTTGATTGCGACTGCAACGGCCGCAACCGTTGCAATCGCGTGTGGCAAAGGGATTACATGACCTTTGCCACATGTAATCCCCTTCTTCCGTTACCCACTTTCCTGCCCAACTACTCTTAAATAAAGGCCACCACAGCAGATAAATAAAAAGAGCCTTTCTTAGTTTACTTCTTCATTTGAAGTAAACTACATGACTTGACTACGGACACGCAGCGGGACGCGCCGACCCCTCACCTAGCAGATAGAGCTGAGATTACGTTCAAGCCTCAGGGGAATCAACACCAAAAAACAAACATTTCCCACACACAAAAAAAGTATGCAAAAACACCAGTTGTCAGACTTGCTGTCCATATTATGATTATTAATACATTTTCGCCTGAACACAGTGGCGGTTGATTAGCTGATTTAAACACCTGCTCTACGGCTTGCCCTGTTTTAGTGCTAACAGCACATGTTGCCAAAGTCAATGGCAGGGTAGCAACAGTTAGGCTAGCATAACTAACTCACTGCTCACTTTTTCAATATTTTCTTTAAATTAAAACTTTAAAGAAAATAAAACCTGTTAAATGTGAAACCCTTGGACCTTGTTGTCTATGGCTGTCATAGGGTTGAATTAACCGCTAAACATTTTGTCCGTTTTTCAGATTCTTTGCGTGATTGTGGTACTTTCCTGACCACCGATATTCCTGACTCAATGGACAGCAATGGCGCATGTCTGGCGCACGATAAGTCACGTAATGTCTAATCCTGTAATATATATTATATCTACCCATATATACCAATGCTGCTGCCTCGTGCTCTGTCCTCTCGCACTTGCAGCTGCTTAGCAGTAGGTGTCAGATTGCACTGTGTTGCATTCAATGTCGGGAAAAAATATATTCATGTTCTTAATGTCAGTTTTGCCATCACTATTTCTTGAATTCATAGTCGCCAGCTGGAGTGGCAACAGGGGTTGGCAAGGCTCTCAGTTGAGGTGGCAACTGCCACCCCCAGTAGATCTGCCCCTGTTTGAAAGAGAGCAGAAGCTTTGAGCACAAGCACTACAAGTTTTGAGAAGAAAGACATGAAGTCCTGCTTTCAATCTGAAAATGTTAGCACAGATATAAGTTTTGAGAACAACACTTTTCAGACTGAAAATGTGTGAAAATTTCCCCCATAGTACAGTTGAATGGTTACCACGGTACATTAAAGGATTCCTCAAACATCCATGTAAGAATCAAAGCAACATGCCAGGTATGTTTTTGATGAGGGAATAACATTCTAACATGATGTAAAGCTCAAAAAAGTAGATTTCATATAATAATGCTGCACTGTTAATAATTTTAAAAAGTACTAGTTCCACTGGCAGTTTCTTTCACTTAAAACATGGAAAAAATGTTTAATGTGTTAAAAAAAATCTGCCCATGGAATATGAAGAAATCATTTACAAGCTCCTATATCTTGGAGAGAAGTTGCATGTTACTTAGTTTTGTCTTATTTCAAATGTACTATGATATTTGCACTGTAATACAAACAAATACTTGGTAAGATTTTTGTTTCTTCAGGGTTGTGAACCTAATATGCATCACAAATTGATGCACATTATTGAGAAAATCAACCAGAAGGTCACAGGTTGATGAAACTTAATTTTATTTCAATGAGACAACAGTGGATATCATTTTCTGGGCTGCCTCATAGTGTTGACTTTATCAACCACAGGTCAGCAGCGTCCCTGTTTGGTGATCCAGATGTCCCTTTTGGTTTCACTGAGGAGAGAATTGTGACATGACGTAGCAGTGATTCAGTCATTCAGCTCAAATGGTATTTATAGCAACAATAAAAACAAAATAGGTCATTTTTCTGGGCAATTAGAAGACAAAATGTGTCTGAGTTGAAAACTTGTGTCAAGAAAAGACAGGAATTCCTTTTAAAATAACAACAACAAAGCACTCCATGTTTGATTTACATCTACATATACTACCAGGTTCTGACTAAAGCACAATCTTTTCCAAAGAATCAGCTTGGGTGACTTAAAATTAACATGTGAACTGTGAGTGTGGAGCAGCTGTGTGTACTTACTGCATCTCACTGCAAAGGAGACACTCATTGTCATAAGTGACTCCATTGCTGCCGCACACAGGGTCCAAAATCTTTGTGCATCTCCCAATATTTCCATCAGGACAAGCAGGCTGTCGGACATATGAAAGACCAACATTATGTTAAATTATGCTTAAACTTAGTAAGTTTTATTCATACAGGAATGAATGTTTAATTCTAAAATTCATATCACCTTTCTTGTGGATCCAGACATGTTTGTAGCATCTTTAGAAAAAGAAAAAAGACAGTCTTTTTTCAAAATCCAACTTACATTTAACCATGTTGACTTCAGAGTTGAAATAACCAGCTTTAGATGACTACTTTCAGCCATTAGTATCAGTATGAATCAAGCTGTAAGGTGTCTATTATGCATTCAAAGGAGAATTTAGATAATTTAATGTATATTTTTATCATAAGATGTCACCATAAAGCAGTGATTAGCATAAACAGTTAAAAATCTCCTTCACAAAAAATAAATAAAAACTCATTTGAAAAACTGCCTTCAGAACAAATTAACCTGTTATTCACGAGAGGACCCAAATTTGGGTCCTCTCGTGACAGATGTGTCAAACTCCAGTCCTTCAGGGCCTCTGTCCTGCAACTTTTAGATGTGCCTCTGCTGCACCACACCTGAAAAGAATAATTAGGTCATTAGCAAGGCTCAGGAGAACCGATCTACACAGGGAGGAGGTAATTAAGCTGCTTCATTCCACTGTTTTTTACCTGTGGCACATCTAAACACTGCAGGACAGCGGCCCTTGAGGACTGGAGTTTGACACCCCTGTATTGTGAATGACAACCTGTGAACAACAGGTTAAACAAGAAAATACTTAATGTTTTTACCTGCTGCAACACAGATGATCAGAAGCCCCAGCACAACAAGTCTTCCAGTCATGGTGTTCGTTGATGAATAACTAAATAAGCAGATATGCGGGTTGTGTACATATACAGGTCTACTATCAGTCACCGCCTCTGATTATATTTAGCTGTTTGTTAAGTGTGAGTGACACAGTGACTCAATGATCCAGGACATAGAACAGCAACAAGCAAATACCTGCAACATTAAGACAAATGTGTCCTTGTTCAAGACACACCATCTGCCTTCCCATGTAAGATTGCCTCGTACTATATGGTGAATGACAGTAAAGGCCAAAAGAACGGACGTTGTGATCATTGATAAGCAGCAGAGGACAGCTGCTGTGGCCATCCCTTTTGATGGCAACACTTTGAACTGGAGATATACCAGTGGGTTAGGGAAGAGCATGTGGTACTTAAAGGGTCTTTGGGGAAGTGGTCACATCCAGATACCTGGAGAAATCCCAGTCCAGAAGTCCAAGAAAACATGCTAACATTCTGCGAAGAACCCTCAAAGTCTCCTACCAAGGACCCTTTAGTAGAGGACCAGAGCTAGAGATACATCTGGAAAGTATTCTCTGCACTTCACTTTTCACACATTTTAAGTTACGACCTTGTTTTAATTGAAGTATCAAATAAGTCTCTTTTTTTTACTTTTTCTTTGGTTTTGTCACATGTTTTGCAGTATCTTTATGACAATGCAAGATATGATGGTGACTATTTTACGAGGGAGCCCGAACAGCTGTCAGTCTCCCACACACACACGCCCATGTAAACACAGTTAAGGAACTTGTAAAGAGAGAAGTATTTGTCCAGTCTGAGTTATTCATCCACCAACATCATGGCTGGGAGACTTGTTGTACTTGGGCTTTTGCTCATCTGTGTCGCAGCAGGTAAAAAACGAAAACAACTAAGTTTTTCGTGGTTAATGTGCTTCGAAAGTGCTCTTAAGACGTTTTGTAGCAAAGAAGAGTTGTAACTATTTTATCTCTGTTCACAACGAGTCCGGCTGTGATAAAGGTTGTTTTATGCTGTTCACTATGTTAAGGTCAAATGCTACAGTACAAACAAAAAAGGTACAAAATGATCTAGATTTTCTGTAATAGGCACTTTACTGGCACTCAGTGCTGAAAGAAGTTAGTCAACTAAAGCCTTAAAGTTACATGATCTCTGACGTCAACACTTTAATTTATGTTGGATGAAACAAAAAAAGCACTTGCTTTCTTTTATTTTTCTAAAGATGCTGCAGACAAGTCTGGACTTATGAGAAAGGTGATATGACTTTCAGGAGTAAACATTTATTTGAACTCCCTGTAACTGAGCAGAATTTAATGTTGTGCTGTTTTAATGTCTGTCAGCCTACTTGCCCTGCTCTGGAGAAGATCATGGCATGCCCCATGAACTTTGCCCCTGTGTGCGGCAGCGATGGAAACACTTATGCCAATGAGTGTCTCCTCTGCGTCCAGAGACAGTGAGTACACACAGCTACTCCACACTTCTGGGTTTCACAGATTCATTTTGGGTCACCCGACCTGATTCTTTGGAGAACAAAATGCTTTAGTCGCCACCTGGTGGTCAACTAAAGTGAAGTTAAAAGTTTTGTATGCTAAAGGATCTCTCCAGTTTTCTTTGCAGGACAGTTTTAGCTATTTTATGTCTATTTTTAAATACAGAAAATTTAAGTGTAAATCAACCATTGAACAGGAATGGGAAGTTTTTCTATAGTGGTTTTGAAAAATAAGGGGTGGGGATCCTTCCTTGACACAGGTTTTCACCTTACACACATTTTTAGTTTAGGAAAAAATAACTCCAAATCTTAGATGAGATCATAAATCACTGCAGTCATGTGTCACAATTCTTTCCTCAGAGAAACCAAGATGGACATCTTGATAGTGAAGGAACAAGGCTGCTGACCTGTACGGCTGATAAAGTCAACGCCATGACGCAAGCCGGAAATCGACGCCCACTGCTGTAATTTTGCAATAAAGTATCAAAATTTGTGAGCTTCTTCTTGTTTTCCTCAATATTGTGCAACATTGTGGCTGCATACCAGGTTCATGACGAAGGCTAAAGAGATACTAGAGATAAATTTAACAGAAACCGGATGGAAAAAATACATCTTCATTACAAAAGTATTTATAGTTGTTTAAACATTTTGTCATCGTTTGTTGGACTTTATTAAATACCAACACAAAGCAGCACATTACTGTGAAGCAGACGGAAAATGATATAATGATTTTAAAATGTTATTACAATTAAAAGTCAAAGATGCGTAGCATGTATTTTTGCATTCAGCCCAGATTTACTGATTGATTATTTGATCGACTGAACCAGCCTCTGACCTGTTTTACTCCAGGTCTGACCTGTATTTAACTCCGTCTTCCCATCAGCTCTGACCAGCTCGTCTTTTGCTAACCCTAACCCTTTGCATGATGCTTCCGCCACCATGTTTTAAGATGAGTTGCTGTTTTCCAGGTACCATGAAGTGACAAATTACTTTTATTCTAACAGCCTTTACGTTACATTTTGGTTCCATTTGTTCAGGCGATCTTTTTCCTCATGTTTGTCGTTAAAAACCAGAAACAGAAATTACTATGAGATGCTACTTGAACAGGAACTTCCCTTTTTTGATGTCTGTCAGTTTAGGTAAATGTCTTTCCATTTGTAGTGCTGTGCTCTTTCAGTTTTCAGAAGACACGCTGAACAGATCACACACAGGTGTTCAAAGCTTTGGTTATTGTATGATTTAACTATTATTTCTTCACATCTTTAACCCAGTTTGTGCCTCTTACTCTCTGTCATGTGTGCTCACTCATGTGTTTAAACAAACCTATAAGGATTTTCTAACCTTTTAAGTTAGCTGACTTTGAAGGGAGTTGGTTGCACTTGATTTTATTTAGGCATTTAAATGAAGAAATAGCTTTTTACCTGTAAGAAACATTTTGAAATCATTCGTTCTTGTCATTTCACCTCGTAACTGCGCACTGCTTTGCATTAGTCCGTCACCTAAAATACTAATGACACACTGCAGAATTTGTAATGGGATGTGAAAGTAGGACATGGCTGCATGAGACCTGGTTCTATAAATTAGCCCAAGTCATGAAACCAGCTTCCTCTTCAGAACTTCATTACAGAAATCTTTTGTTTAATGAAGTCTGGCATATTGATCTGTTAAGGCAAAGCAGCTGGTGAATGATTTGCTGGTTATCTCGCTGGCTTAGCTCACTGTTTACATTCCTCATACTGAGAAACACCGCGGTCAATATCTGCTGCGTGTGTCAGAGGAGACACATCTGTGGACAGAATGGGAAAGTGTCACCAAATACTTTGGCATGTGAAAACGCAAACGGGACATCAAAAGAAAAGATGGGACGGGAAAAAAAAAATCTATCTGTTGAATCCTAAGGTCAAAGGTCAGATCTGTCACGTGGTTGACACCAGGAAGCTGAGATGCGGTTTCTATCCCCGGTCACTTCCCTTCTCTGTACAGTCAAGCAGAAACGAGGATCTCTCGACTTCAATGAGCTGCGTTATCGAGGATGATAAGAATCACAGAGGAGCAAGAGTAAGTACAGAGATCCAGTTCAGAAACTAGAAAGAGTTTTATGATAATGTTTTTCACTTTGCCACGAAAAGCTCCCATTTGATTTAGCTTAAGGTCCACAAAAGCAGAGCTTTATTGGCTGACTCTGAGCTTTAAACAATAATTTTGAACATTGTTCAAAAAAATGAGGTCGCCCGATGCGTCTTCAACCATCGATCTACGACGATCAGCTCTGCTTATTTTAGTACGCCTGGGATCTGTTTATTTTTGCAATGTCTGCTATAATGCATTACATGTTTATATTTCTACAGATTTCCCAGTGTCACTGCAGTTGTGGTGGACTGTCAAAATAAAATCTCATTGGGTCTCTTCCTGCATCTTTCTCTAATTCCAGCAGTAAGTTATTGGTTACTTTTCCTACAGTACATAAAACAAGAAACAGCAAAACAACAAGCCCTTTTTGAATCACTAGAAAGTTGCACAAAGATCTTTTTTTAAGGCAATTTGTCACAAATAGCTATGACTTTTTGTCAGTACAAAAACGGTGCACATTTTTATTCTTTTTGCAGTAAAAATCAAATTAATTACAGGTTTTCAGAAATTTCTAACCTACATTTTTCATTGCACGTCCAACCAAGAGACCCAGTTATTTAGAACATGTAGGAGGAGCCTGTTATCTGGTTCAAGAAAATATTAATCCAGCTCAGCATGTCACAAATGATCTTCAGCCTGAGCACATGAAACCAAGGCAGCATCAAAAATCATAAAGTAAAATAAAATTATAATATAATCAGATCTCTGCTGCACGGTGGCGTTGTTGGTTGTTCTGTGCATGTTCTCCCTGTGCATGTGTGGGTTCTCTCTGGGTACTCCAGCTTAGTCAGCTGGTCCTGCAAGGATAACCGAGTACAGACAATGGATGGCTGACTAGTCAAAGGCTAACAGAATTTTACAAAGAATTTAGTGCTTTTTCTTATCTAGGGATGTCCCAATCTGGGTTTTGTCTGTGATGTCGATCACACCACTTAAAGACAAGGTGTTTGATGGTAAAAAGTTCCAATTGTGACATTAAAATTTCTAATATCAAACGCATATGCTTGAAAATACTCAATAACCTTAGTAACGATTCTACATTTCTTTGGTATCCCAAGGAATGCTTACAATCATGAATGTTGAAGGTTCTTCTTTTCTTGCCAGCAACAGATATTTTGTCCCATCTGAGGTTCTACAAGACGCCGTTAACATGCTGCTTAAATACGAGGCAAACAAGAAAACTGCAAAACGCAATCATTTATTAAAGATAAATCAAACTCAACGGATAGAGATACAATAAACCCCATTGCAGCTCAGAGTTTGAAGAGCTAGCTTAAGTTTGGCTCGTTTCCTTGGTGTCGTCATCTGATGTGTAGATCATTTGGCTCGTAGCATATTTCAGCGTGGCTATCAGTTAGTCATGTGCGCTTTGCTTTGAATGCTAGAAAGTGTTTTAGTTGCTCTCTGTGCAGGTCTAAATTACACTGATGCCTTCAGTAGCCAATACAGTCTCTCACTGTGTTCTGTTTAGTTAAGGGAAATGGAAATTCATTTAAATCAATGTGTTTGTGCTCAGATAAAGTCTTACAAGGTGTTTGCACAAGATGAGTTGATCATCATTGGAAACGGGTCGATCAAAACCTGTGTGGTCAGTCAGCTGACCACACAGACACACCTCACCGACGATGGTCAGATGTTCCAATATTCATCGTTTAAAAATGACTTGATCAAAATCTGACCTGGAATTAAGGAGTGGATTCTGGATGTTCTCTTTTAAAACATCTATCTCACTTTTATTTTTTTAGCTTTGTCCCCATACATGACATTCACTTTCAAAGCAACAGCAAATGAGAACATGTGCATTCTGGGGAAATGTAAAGCAAACATTTTTTTACAAGCTACTTTTGAAATTTGTTTTTATCATAATAGTCATTTTAATTAGTTGCACTAATTAAGTGTCATCTTGCCTTCCAGGTCCTGATTACAGGAGCGTTGTCATTTCTTCAGAGACGAGCACAGAGACTGGCCATTGACCACAGACTGCCGTTTCTAAAGGGCCGTTTTGGTATTGTGGTGTAAGTCAAAATGAGACTCCTATAATTCAGCGTGCTACTTTGTTAGTAACATACTTCTCTTATATTAATAATATGTTTTCACAGACCTTTGGATACAATAGGCAGCCTCAGTAACCGCTGGTCCTATGGCTTTGCGTTTGGCGCAGTGTCCAGCAGCGTTCTGTTGCTTTTTTCTGAGCGTTACATCCCCTTTACAGTCCCACCGTGGGCCAGAGGTACTTCCTGTTACTGTTCTATGTCATCACCATGTTCTGCATGCAGTGTTCAATTAAAATCCCTGACCCATTGCTGTCTGCTTACCCTCAGCGATAGTGTACCTTGTCGGAGCTTTGGAAGTGGGTCTGGTGTATTTCCCATTTTTCGCCTGCCTGTCCACACCATTCAGAACAGTCGGCGCAGTGCTGGGGATACTCTACTCTATAACCTGGTAGGCATTCGGTACTGTGTAGTTTTAGTAAAATAGATTATGGTAATACTTCGTATTTAATGTCCCGGCTGCTGTTTCTAGGATTGTGATCACCGTCTGGGATACAGCCACCTGTCCTCATGGAAAGGTTGGTAGCTAATAAAACTTAAGACGCTGCAGTGGACCAAACATCCAGCTTCCACTGGGCTTCACACAAACATACCCTACATGCTCCATGGTTGTTCAAAGATATCTGACGAATAGTTTGGCTGTTTATTCTGTGTGATTTCGAAGGTTTTGGGTAAGTACCAGAAGATAATTTTCCAGTGGCCCTGCATCCTCTCGCTTGTCTTCCTCTTGGGACGATTTATTTACATGCTGGTTAAAGATGTGCGCATACATCTGCAACTGGAAACAGCGGTGAGTGTGACGAGCTTGTAAGCTGAAATCAGTCCATGAAACACTGTGTGTTTGCTGTGGAGAAAAGAAAACCCAATATAAGACTTCACACGAGTCAGAACACGATGTGATTTCAGGGCATTGTTTTTATTTTTGCATAATTCTGTTTTAAATGTTCTTTTTAAAAATTATTTCTTGTTACAAGAAAGCTCATTTTTTGAAACAGCAACAAACAGTTTTGTGCGTAACTGTGCCTTATCTGTCGCTAGGATTCGGAAGACCTGATTGATCAACACCAGGTAAACCACATTAAGAGGCTACTGAGAACGCCACAACAAAGGTAAATCGCACATATGGATACCATCTTTACCTTTAATGTTCATTCTCATACGCACAGAAGCAAAACAGAAGCACATTATGAGTAAGAGACGTGGCAGAACTTTAATGTTTTACAAAATTTGTCTAAACTGTCTACATTAAGTGCAACTTGAAACAAGTTTCAATGTTTGTTAAGAAACAGCACAACAGGTCTTAGTTATCTCTTAGTTCTCTCCCAGAAGAGATCACTCAGACTGCAAACAAATCAATCAGAAAAAAAAACCTGAACGTTTCACTTGTTCACACTCCAATTTCAAACCTACTTTCTGTTTTTCAGTAAACCCCTCAGCTGGTTCCAAAAACGAGTGTATGACTGGGACCCGTACTTCAAGTTTCCAAACAGGATCATTGGCACATCCATTATATCCCTCATAGGCCTATATATGGTACAGAAGAAAAAAAAAGAACAATAAAATTTGTACAAGATGCTCATTTGATCTTGCGATCACCTTCACCAACAAGTTATTTCCGCTTTTATGTGTCTTCTTGGCTATTTTTCTAGATGACACTAGCAGACTACAGCCTCAGTGACGTTGTCTTTGACCAAGTAGAGCACTGGAAGAATACATTAAGAAACATTACTGACTCTTGCAGCCAGACACAAGAGTTGGGATACATGATAACGCAGATGGAAGAGTTTATCTACGTGGCCAGGAGTGAGTTCCTCTATTGTCATGTCAGAAGAGTGAATTTAATTAAGGACTCTTAAAATGTTTTGTTTTATCGTCAAAATCGTTCTGTTCCAGTATTAACACTCTAGCAGTGTTAATACTGGAAATAAATTGGGAATGACAGTTTGATTAGATTAAATTAATGCTGACTAATAGAGCACAGACACTTTATATTTGTGACTAAAGTAGTTGATCATTTTGGTTTGTTGTAGAGTGCTGGCTTGCCACCACCATCTTTGCCAGTTTGAACTCGGTTGTGTACACCTTCCATATATTAGAATGTTACAGGTAAGATGGAAACACTTCAATAAAACATTTCCAATTAGAAATAATTAAGCAAAAAATGTCAAGGTAAGTGAATTAATTTGATCAATCTGAGCCTTGGGAGGTAAATTCATCTATTTGCTGGATCTGTGGTTATTCTCAGTATGATCTTCTGCCTTAGGAAACACTTAAAGAGACTTTGGAGGGGTCAGAAAGGTTTTCTTCCAGAGAAGTTTCACAATCCTAAATCTGCTGTCAGCGTTGTGAGTAAAACACACATAAACATGAACATTCAATGCCATTTTAACAATAAGGGTCACAGTAATGGTTTGATTGAGGAACAGTTTTTTTTATTTTGTACAACACAAACAGACTAGAAAGCAAATGATTTGTTGATTCGAGCAGCTCAACTTTGTTTATGTATCTTTTGAGTGTTTTTAAGATGGTTGCCACTGTTAGATGTGAACTTATTCCAGTCTGGTGCAAAGTGACTTTGGTTTCAGTTCACATGTGTTAGGACATTAAGACTACTTGAACATGTGGCACACATAAGGTCACTTAGCCTTTTGGAAAAACTGGATTTTTAAGTGTGAACAAGATATTATGAGCGAGAGTTTATTTAAATGTTTGAGATGGAGAGCTCATTCTTCTCAAAATGCCAAATGTTTAAATTCACAGGCGTCCATTGCGAGATACTCTGGATGGCAAATAGCTTTCACGTTATGGGGTAAGCCTTTATTTGTTTTATAAAAATGGAGACAAGTCATGGGTTTTAGATCAAAATCAAAAATATTTCTGTGAATCCTCAGAGCCAATAACTGTGTTGTGTAATAAGCAAATGATGATAAAGCTATTATTTTTTAAAAGAAAAATCTGCAGGATTTAATTTTGCAGTTTGACAATAAAACTATTCTCAAAAGTTTATATCCCTCGTATTTCCCTTTCAGGCTACCTGATTGTCCATTTTGTCTACTTCCTGTTTGCCCTTCTGTTTGCCTACTTGCTCGTTCTTCCGATACAGAATGGGAAAGTACTGACCATGCTGTCAAACCTGGGACTCATTCTGTAAGGCCACTTCCCCTGTGGTTATCTGTGCATAATGATGGATCCTCTCACTGACTCTTTTCTCATGTGTCTCTCAGTCTGACCATCGGAATGGTGGTCGGCTTGGTGATTCTGCAGGTAGTTCTGGTTCACATCTTCTTTCTTCAGGACAAAATGTCCCCCAATGATAAGGAGAAGCCTCTGGCTCTCAACAACAGGTATGCATGTTTTGAGAAAAAGGGGGGAAATAATAGCTAAACCAGGATACTTTATTCAACAGTGAATAATAAGTCGGAGGACTGGGAGCGGTTGTTGACAAAGGGCAAACGCTGATTAGATAAACTCCAAAGAAGTGAACATGTCAGACGCCATAAAACAAAGACTTCCCCATTATTGGTTCCTTAGAAAAACTAGATAACTAAAAAAGAAAATTCCAGAGTGCCATTGCATATCAATTACATTATGTAATCATCTTGTACAGTCAAACATTTCTTGTTCATCCTAACCAGATTTACAAAACTTGTTATCTAAATGTAATGGCTAGTTATTTTCTATAGCAACGGTAATCTCAAAATCAACTTTTTTTGAGCTTTTTTATCTGAAGCATACCTGGAGAGTAAATGTATAATCTCACAAAGTGCTGCCTAATTCAACAAAGCTCCACTTTGGAGCTGCAATCTCCAGCTAAGTTTCCACTTCACAGAGCACCTCTGTCCTGCGATTTGCCCACACTGCTCCTCCAGACTAGCGGCAGCAGCAATTAGCAAACACCTGGTGGAACTACAGATCTGTGACGGAAATAGTAGGAAATTCTTAAAGAGAATTTGCAAAATCTAATTTCTTTTAAGTCTTGTTTGATATATACAGGACTTGTATGAAAACTGAACAAAACATAGTTACTTGGTTGTGCTTTAAAATGGCACCGTGTTTGGAAAATGCATAATACCACCTCTTTAATACCAACAACCAAAAATGTGGAAGAACGAAACAATCAAAAATCGGACCTTTCTCTCACTGTGCTTTCCAGGAAGGCGTTCCACTGCTTCAACTACTTCTTCTTTTTCTACAATGTGGTGATGGGGATCAGCACCTGCATAATCCGCCTGCTGTTTAGCATAGTGGTTGGAACGTGGTTGGTGTCCCGCATTGACCGAACCATAATGCAGAGAGGATATGAAAACCTGGATGCCGGTGAGCTTAACTTTTACTAGAAACAAGAGGTAAAAACATGTACGTTGACTTCAGATTTTTAAGTATATTTAGCTGTCAAATCTAAGTCTAGACGCATTTCATGTTTAAGATTCATTTCCTAGCCTGGTTGGCTGTTGAAGAAAATAATTATTTCCGATCAAATTCACGTTTTGTATTTGAAATCAATAACTATTTTTGCAAGTTTAAATTTGATCAGAATCAAACACTCCAATGAAATTTCACAGGAAATGAATGCTGGTTGACCCACTTATGGAAACTTGGGGTGGTAATGCAAAAATGTTGAGTTTGTTAAATTTATTAGAGGTAAGATCAACTTTGGGGTGACATCAGTAAAACATGTTTTGAGTGATTAGCTGTAACATGAACTAACAACTTAAAAAAATTAAAAATAGCAAGAAAGCAACCTCACTGGGTTATTTTTGACCTGCTCAGTCATGATTAACCCAGAAAATACTCTAAATTATTTGAAGAACATATATTTCTCTGTATTTAATCCTCACTCTCGCTCGTTTTCTGTGGATGTAACTTTTTGCTTCAGGCTACAGTACATGGATAGGGATGATCTTTGCAGATCATTACCACAACAACCCAGTCATGGTGTGTTTCTGCCAGCTTCTGGTTTCAAGCACAATAGAGAAACACAATGCGACTGCTTACGCCACATTTGACAACGCTCAATCAGGTTGGAAAAGCACCTTTTCGCATCATGGCAGGCCAACATATTTGTACCTATACTTCATAATCATTTTTGGCGTATTTGCTCTTCAGCATCCCCACTCAACAGCCGAGCCAGGAGGCGTTGGGCGTTGCTTTACACCCTGTTGAAGAACCCTCCTCTGATCCTGCGCAGGAAACAGCATCTTTCCACAGCATCGTCATCATCGCCCACCCAGACGGAGTCAGAAGTCCGGGCTTGGGTCATGGCATCACAAATACAGAACCAGCAATTGGCGCCACAGGGAATACCGGAAATAATAATCACAGCAGAAGAAGACTGTTGAAAAAACAAAACAAAACAAAAACTGTGTGGCTCAGCAGAATTTTAAGCTGTTGAACAAATTGGATCAAATTACTTAAAACTGTGGCAGATTCTGACTTATAACGGGGATTAGGTGTTTTCACGGGCATTTGAATTGTTAATTTATTGCAATTTCTTTTGAGCCAGCGATGACACAAGTTAACACGGCTGCAGAAGTGAGCTGACTCTTTTTAATTATTAACTGTGGGAGATTTCAGAGATGTTATGTTGTTGTCTAGAATGCATGTGTTTGTTCACGGTTGTTGAAAGTATGTCACTTAATTGTCAATGCAAAAATAATTGTGAGGTACAAAAACAGTTTACAGTGGTTTTAAACAGCTTTAACATTTTCCTCTTGTTTGCTACATGAAAAACTTGTCAAATGTGTGGAATTGTGGATTCGTCTGAAACAATCCTGTTTGTAGAGCTGTTTCCTTTGTTAGTCTCATACTAGTCCAGTACTTATAGAAAGGGTCCCACGGTTCTTCCTGGATGTCTTGCAAAATCCATGAAGGAACATTCTTACAAAGGCCCTGCCTTTTGCTAGTTGTAAATAAGAAATTGTTCTTAATCTCTCCTAACTGCAGTTTCATTAAAAAAATGTTTAATAAAAAAATATAAATAAATACAGAATGACAGTTACTTATTAAACTGACAAGGTGAGTAACCTTCTCAGAGAGAGAAGGCCTTCAGGGAATAAAATGGAAATAAGAATCCAATGTAAGAATACCATTAAATAAGACCAATGTGATCTCTTTTTTTTTTTTTGGCATCTGTGAGCTATGAAATGTGTGACAGAACCAACATGAATGCCGAGACTTACAGATGCATTTAATCTGACTGAGTGCAAGTTATTTTGGCCAAAAATGTCAGTCTCTAAATGAACAAAGGATGGCAGAGAAATACCTCAAAAAAGACTTCAAGCTGTGATACCATAGATGGTGCTGAATAAAACGTGCATGCCGGATGTTCCAGATTTTTACTTGCAATTTTTTTTTTATGTATCTCTCTTCTCTTGATTATTAGCCACAGCTTTGTTGTGGTCCGTCACAAGAAATCCCGAAATAGTAGAAGCTCGTGTTCCATGTGACACATAAAAAGATTTAATTTAGCTAAACCCTGTATCTAAATGTTACTGATAGTTCCCAGAAAGTCACACTGTGAATGGTGAAGCAAACTTTCACAGAATGTTCAGAGAACATTTCTGGAAAATGGGAAAATATGTAATTTTCAGACAATGTTTATTCCAATGAGAGTTGCTTATAGAAGTTATGACAAAGCTTTTATATATAGGTATAGTCAATGTTTTTACTTTCAAAATAAGCACAGTAAATGCATTGAAACGCAATAGTAAAACTAAAAGTGGGCTTTGACAAATGTAAAAAAAAAAAAAAAACATTAGCGCATATTAGGAAAATAATACTGTGGTAATGGTGTGTTTTTAACAAGGCATAAAAAGTTAAAGCAAGTGTTTGTTTTTTATGTAAAAAAAAATTATAATAATTTCTTTTAAAATTAAAGTTTAAAATTTTCACATTTAGGGTTGTTTAAAAAAGCAGACCAATCAGGCGCCGCGTCTTTGAACTTTGGGATGTCAACCTTTCCTTCCGAGAAGAGAGACAACCGTTCGGCTTGCTAACCTAAATTAAAACAGGTAATTTTCACATTTAAAATAGGAAATTGCCGCTTTACTGTAATGTTTTGAGTTTCATATTGTAAAACAGTCGGATACGTTTGTTTAAAATTATCTGTAGTTCGAGATGGGGAAGTTGGTTCCATTATAAGATTGAAACTAAAAATGAGAATTAGCCGCTAAGGAGCTAATACAGCTAGCTAACATTAGCAAACTGCGACGCTATTCACGTGGCAAGCTGTTTTCCCTCAGTAAACCAAGTTTGCTCCGGTTTTGGAGCCGTGATAACGCCAACATCATATATCTTATACACAAATAAGGAGACTTAAACGTTTTTAAAATAAAATATAAAAATTTGTAATTCCCCGAAAAATAGGTTTTGATGCTAATTAATTACCGCGTTTCTTTCAGGTAGAAACTCTACATAATTATGAAGATCGAGGGTATTTTTGAATAGATTTGTCATTTTCTAAGACTTTCCCTAAAACCTGCAGTGTTCGAAAAGTGTGAGGTTCTAAATTAATAATTAAAAGCTTTTGGCAGAAATGGCTTAAACCAGTAATGTTAGTCAATTTATGCAAATACAACTCTGATTGAATTGCCACTGCTTGCATTTCATCTAACAGCGCTGTTGTGGTGCATGTTCATGATGGAAACAAAAAATCAATAGGATCCAGAGTTGTTGTTTTTTGTTTGTTTGTTTTTTTTTTTGTTTTTTTGCTGTTGTGTTTGTATACTTTACAATGTTTTAGCCTTGTCTTGTTTTTGTGTTTCAGACTTTGCCAATTAAGATGTCAGACAGTGAATCCATAAAGAAAATGTTAATGGCTGTCCTCCAGTCTAGTAAGACTGGTGTGTCAGTCATTAACCTCCAGTCAGAGTATCGCGCACTATGTGGAGAGTTCATCCCACTGAAAAAACTCGGCTTTTCAAAGCTAGAGGACTACCTCCGAAGCATTCCCTCGGTGGTGAGGCTGGAGAACCGCATGGGAGAGGTACTGGCTCATTTTGCTTTGTTCATAAACAAAGCAAACTTGAACCACTGCAATTGCCAGAAACGTCATAGCATTATTTTACTGTCCTAATTTTTTACAGTCCAAGTAAATCCAGTACCTAAAAATTTTCAAAACATTTTGCAAAGTTACTTGACAACTTTTGGGTAAACCTGTTATTGCATCTGTTCTGTAGCTGAGATGCTTTGCTACTGTGTTGGAGGAAACGGCTCACATTGCTGAGCTGGTTGCCAGGCAGAAGAACTCAAAGAAATCCGGGCGCTCACAGTTCGTCAACTGCAAGATGAGATACAAACCTTTCAATCCCTACATGCTTAATGGTATGCGACATTTGTTTTCATTACCTAAATTACAAGAAGTAAAAGCTTGCAATATTTTTCTCTGCGTAATGAAATATTTGTTTCACTCTTTACCATGATATTATTTTTATTTATCTTATATTTAAGCCACAGTTCTACTATTTTGCTTGCGTTATGCATTAGAGTTAATTTTATTTTTTGAGGCCTTTTGAAGACAACTTGTATTTTATATACATTTTACAAGGTTTCCACCAGAAAACTTGCTAAGCCTTGTGGTTGGGCGCTTGGCAGTCATTCATCCAGCCGTACGTTGTGTTTTGAGTTAAAAAATGTTTGAAGTTGACAGGAAATTTGAAAATATCACGAGGTAATTATGCCTTATTGAAAGATTAGAAGATTAATACCTGAACACAACTATAAAATCTTAAAAAAATGCAAACATTTTAAAAAGACTTTAATAAGTAAGCAATGCTCAGCCTGGTGGGGTCACAAGTAAAGTCTGGTGGCCTGCCAGGCTTATAATACACTGGGGGAAACCCTGTTTTATTTCAAGATGAGCTGATCAGGCTCAGTGCGGCTGATAACAAAAAATATTCTCAAAGGACTACAAAGCACACAAACTAATTTTGTTTGAGCCAGTCAGTACAGAGTTGCCCAGCTTTAACCACCGTCGTTTTTCTCAGTAACTCTTTGCTCCTTTAATTGTTCTAGTGACTCCACGGTCCTCTCTTCGCCAGCCGTCTGCTGGAAGATATTCGAATTGGACGGGAAACCGTTTTGGAGCGCATGGCGGACACACAATGGAACGCAGAGTGACGTCTCCGTCACCAGCTTCGAGGGAAAATGTCGTCCATAGCAGGTGAACCTGTTGCAGCACATTTGAACCTGTTTAATTATTTTTTAAGCAATTGTGCATCCAGATATATAAATGGTCATTATCTTAAATAAAAAAAAATGTAGTTTATATGCATACCGGTCTGAATTTATACTAAAGGCTAAAACAATTTATGTAAAGACAATTAATGGTTTTCAAACTGTAAAATAATGGGATGAATATGAATATTCCTGTATTTGTAAGCTTGTACTTAAATGACTGTTTCAACAGGAGAGAAAATTCTTCTACGAGCCCCACAAACAAGAATCCCAGAGGTAGAATTATTTTATTTCCCTCCCTACCAATTTAATTCTTTTAAGTTCTCTCCATTTTAACATTCATGCTGTTTTCGGACCAGCCGTGTGACTGCCTCTTTCATATAGGTTTCCAGTTTTACACTCTTGCCCAGCAGGTGGTGATGCTATGCTGAATTGACACCTGAATATTTGAGGAAAGTTTGAGCTCTCCCCTGGAATTTCACATCTTTTGTGTGAAAGTGAACAATGGCAAATTCCTTTACTCTGTTCTCCTTTTCTTTCATCTTCTTGTGGTTGATCTCACAATCTTGTTTGACTTCTGTTTTGTTGCTGAGCACTGCTGACCTTTACAGGCCTTAACAGAATACAGGATAGTATAGGAGTAGTTAGAAAATTGCAAAATACTACAGAACTTGTTTTGTAGTATTTTTTTTTTCTTGTAGCTTTTTGTCGAAAAACAAACCTGTTTAGAGTTTCTTTTGGTTAATAACTGGAACATTTATTAAGACATAATCAAGACATTTTGTCTTGATTTGACAAAATGTAAGGTTTATCTCTTGTTTCATAATTGGTTATGGTACTATGTTTATATCATGTAAAGAACTATTGCTGAAACAAAGGTAAAGCTCACAAGACGAGTTCATGAGAACAAGATTGGACTAAATGGTAAGACTTTCAAGGAAAATTCAAAGATGAAGTTTAAACTGCAAAAGGACTTTATTTATGTAGTTTTTGCCACAAACTCTTTTCTGATTTTTTTGAGTCTTAGGACAGTTCCTGAACTTCACTCGATTTGCAGTAAACTTAACTGTTCCCAGTTGCTAATAATAGAGAGCGCTGTGATTGTACATGCAGGCTGGTTGCAGATCTTTTGACTCGTTTTGTCCCATTTTCAGCAGGTCCTCCGAAAGACGTCTTGGTCCCCAGTAAACCCCAGGTACTTTATTTACCTGCTCAGGAGTTTCTTCCTTATATTTAAGCGCTGTTGCACATTGTGTTGAATTTTCTGGTAGTTACCTAACATGGCCAGTGAGATTAGGTGTATCAGAAAATGTCCACCTATATGTAGGAGCACATGCAATATTAAGCCACATTCCATCGGTCATATTGACATTGACTTTCTTCATGCAGACTGATCTGGATCGGTATGACGCGGAACTAGTGCAGAGTCGAGTAAAGCAGCTTCTGGAGAAATGGCCTAGTGGAGTGTGGCTGTCCAAGCTGTCGGATAAGTACAGTGAAATGTTCAATCAGAAGCTCCATCCTCAGGCACTCGTCGATCTGGAGAAGTGGTCGCATATCTGTTCGGTGAGCCACTGGGGATGAATTTATGCAGCATTATAACTACAATGGTCCTTATGGTAGTCCTTAGATTGAAACATCCACACATTGTAGGCAATGTGTCAGTGTCATAAGGATGCTAAAATAATAAAGTAAATTTCCAAGTGGATGGACTTATTTCATATTGTAAAACAGGAAGATGTGCGATTTCTTTTTTCCACGAGACAGGAATGTTAACGAATGTCTGAGCAATCTAAACAGAGAATCCACATCGTGCCATCACACATCAAGCAGATGAATACATGTAACTTTTTTTTCCACAGTGACAAGAAACAGACAGATAATGAAGTTAAGACACTTAAAATTTCTCTTAATTTATGGACGATTCAGCTGTTGTGTCCAGAACGCAGTGTGACAGGCTCTTCCTGGTCCACATGGATCTGTTGTTCTGAAGGCTGAATCTGCTCTTTGTTCCCACACTGGAGACTCGAATTACAAGCCCCAATTCAACCAAAGTTTTGAAATCAGGGAACATTTCTTTTTTTGAAGTGATCACAAGGTGGCAAGACTCTGAACAAGTGTTTTTTTTTCCCCCAATTGATTAAATAGGAGGAAATCCCATAGCTAGCAATCAGTCCTTCTGTACCAGTTTGTGACATGTAGTGGTCAGACCGGTACAAAGCCTCCATAACTCTTCAAAATGCTGTCAGCTCCTGTATAGCGAGATGCATTGCAATGTACAGGTCAGAGATTATGCTGTTATGGGAATTTTTTTTATTGATTTAGTTACTTCAATGTTGAACTTTGTGCGTGAAGTTGAAAATGTCTGCACCAACTGGTCAGGTGTGTCAATTGTACAGTCTCAAATAGATGGTTGAAATATTGCTTTAACTCATCTCCTGCATGCACCTCTAATTTCACTATTAGGAGTTTTGATTTGTTGTGGTGTGTCACCCTGGCACCGCGGCCTTTGAACCAAATCATAACAGGACTGAAAAATTCTTGGGATTTTTATTTATTTATTTTAAACTTCTGTGTTGCGTCAATTCACCACCAATTTCACTGAGGTATGTGTGTAGGGTTTGATATTGTCCCTCCTACTAGTTTTGTACATTTTTATTTTTTAAGGTTTTGTCTGATTTCAGTCTTTGGGTTTTGTTTCCTTTCAGGTGGAGAAAACTTTCACCAGTAACCGTAGCGACCAACTCATCTACCCTCCTCTCTCTTTAACCCCCCCAGTCAAGCCTGTCATCAATATCAACCGTTCCTCTCCAGGGTCACATCTGGATTCAACACATGTTTCTTCTCGTCCGTCTACACCTCTTCAACGGTCTCCTTCCTCTAAAACTGGAGATTCGCCCAGAAGCCCCTTGGCTGAGCCCACCTTTATTTTCCCTCCACAATCTTCCCCCACTGCTTCGAGCAAAGCACTGCCTTCAGTGACTTTACGCAGCCCTGCCATAAACCCAGCTCTGAGTTCCCGACTTCCCCGGAGTGGTAATCACACAATGTCTTTTGACGGCGACTCTAAAATTCCCGTTTCTCCCAAACAAAGCACTCCTCCTTTAGCTCCCACCTGGACTGCCCTCTCATCAACCAACACTTCCCCCGACCGTGATGTCTTGCCTCTCTTGAAAGCCACGTTCTCTTCACCTTCCAGTTCGGTTTCTACTCCTCCATCGACCCCCGGTCCTGCTGTAGTGTCCGATGACATGCGTGAAAAAATAAAGGAGCTCCTTTCCAAGTCTAGTCAAGGTTTGTGGGCCGATGCACTGCCCAGATGTTTCATGGATGTGTACAAGACGCCCTTCCCTGAAGAGATCCTGGAGAACTTGTCGTCGTTGTGTGATATATGCACTGTGGAGTACCCTTTCCCACACAACAAGAAGAGGGTAAGAAAATGAGATAGATTTAGCATCCTTTGTGGCAACCTCCCATTGGTTTCCTGCTTACTTTGTTGCGTTATTAATACCATTTTTGTTCTTTCTGGGACTTCCATTTCTTTTAAGGCCATTTTGTACTACTCATGTCAAGTTAATATGGACCTGACAAACAGCCAGCAGACTCTAATCAGCCCCCTCCCTTCTGGGTTGGAGGCACTTGGTCCTGTGGTTCCACCGCCTCTGACCCCGCCACCCGAAGTCTGTCCCTCTGTGTTGGTTACTGAGGCCAAGAGCACCAATGCTCTCACCATCCGGTATAGTGCATTATTTCTAATTACTTTTTCAGACTTTAGTGCAGTTGGAATTGCAGCTGTGCTTCACTTTTTATTTCATCTTAATAGAGTAAAGCTTACTTTTAAGAAAAGTAATTTGGCCCGACAAGCATTAATCACAATTCTTAAATGGTGTTGTGACAAGACTATATAATCTTATATATTATATGTAGTTGTTTTTCTCTGTTGATTTTTTTTTTCTGCCAGACAAAAGTTTATCATGCAGACATCTTTGTTGTGTTCTGTGACTTGCGCTAATTAGCTGCTAATATTTCCTTGCTAGCTTGTTTGCATCTATCATGGGTAAGTGCAAATTTATTGTCAGTTGGCTGCATGATGTTCTTCTTCACCATTGGCTCGCTTCCATTGCCATTGGCAACCCAGAGTATGCTACGTCCATTCTGTTCAAAAACGCTTGACACTACAGGGTTTAAGGCTTTAGAAAGCCATAATGACAAAGCTGGTTCACAATACAGACCCCAGGAATGTCTCACTTTTCCTCCCATGGCATGGCTGAAGCTCCCCTGAAAACAGTCAGCGCTGCTACTATTAGCACTGCTCTAAGAACGGCACTTACCTGCTTACCTGCTGAAGAATTTTTGATATAAAAAGTTATGATGGAGGGAAATAAACCTGAGAAAAGGAGTAGCGTATGAAACCAAATGTGAGTAGAGGCTTTTATCTCTCCAGGTATGTTGGTAACAACTACTCAGATGCTCAGGAAGCCATGGAGGACATCATGCAGACCTTCTACAGCCGAAACTCGATGAAACGTCCCGTGTCTAACCCAGCTGTTGGTCAGCTGGTAGCAGTTAGAGGGGAGGACGGAGATGAGGTGGCCAGAGCGCAGGTGACAGAGATCTTGGACTCCAACAAGGTCAAGGTAACTGGCTTAGTTTTCAAGACGTCTCTCAAGTCACCTCGGCAAAAGTAGCTTTGCATATTGAACTTTTTCTATTTGTTATATAAAAGCCAAAGCTTCAACTTCCTTGCATTTTTTGCAAAAGCAGAAAAAGGTATATTTTCAAGAATGTTTTTCAAATGATTCATACATTCTGCTCTCTAGGGCAGTGTCTAGATGTCCATTCTTATCCTGCAACTTGAAAGAAAAGCCCACTGATCCTTCAGTTTCTAAAAATGCTGCTTTAACCTAATTGTTTCTGTCTATTCTTAGAAAAGTGAAATGATTTCAACATTGTTGCCACAAATATGCTGTTATCTATAAAAATCTGACTCATTGCTGTGTTTGTTGCCCAAATAGAAATGTTGTTTTCTCCCCGTTTGTCTGCCAGGTGTTCTACATGGACTATGGCTTCTCTTTAGAGATCAGTCAGAACAGTCTGCTGGAGCTCCATCAGGACTTTCTCTCGCTGCCTTTCCAAGCTACTAACGTCAGGCTAGCAGGTGCAAACATGGTGGAAATGAACCAAAAACTCAAAACACCTTGCGCATTTTAAGTCACTTGTAAATATTAGTCGTTCGTTCTGCATCACATCCTCGTTGTCTTCCTCCTGCTAGAGTTGGAAGCGTTCAGCTCCCACCCACAGGTGCTGTCCACCTTGGATAAACTGGCGGTTGGAAAGATCCTGCGGATGGAAACCTTGAAGCCAAGGCAACACAACAAAGTGCCCACGGCGCTGCTTTTTGACACCTCGCTAGATGATGATGTGAACATCAACGCCATGTGCCTGAAGGCTCTGCAGGACAGTACGATGAATAACCCTCTGTCTGTATGTTCACAAACCAAAATCACTCTCGTACAAGCTTTTTTTTTTTTTAGAAAATGTCTAATATAGTCTTTTGTTTCCTCCAGGTAAACGTCGTCCTTAAAGATGTGTTTGTAACAAGTGTGAGCGCAGATGGGACCATTTTCTGCCAACTCCCCTGCAGAGGAACAGTCAGATTGAGAAGGTTACTGGAGAATGTGGAAGCATTTTTCACCTCCCAGGTAGACGGTGTTTTCATCTAATGTCTAATTTTCATGAGATAAAAATGTTTTGGAGTAAATTGGAGTGAGTTGGACTGAATCGTGTCTTGATTTAATGAAAAAAACCTGTGATGGCAAGTTTGAATTGTGGCTAAATTCTCTGCATTGTTGTCAGCCTGTGAATAATTACATTATTAAATGTTCCTAAAAGGTCACATCAGAGTCCCTGGTTTCCAGTCCCTTCTGCGGAAAGTTCTGTTTAGGCCGTTACGAAGACAAATGGGCCAGAGCGGAAGTAAGAGCTGGACTATTATTTAACATGCTTACAGAGAAAAAGCTGACTTTTTTTTTGTTGTTGTTGTTGTTATGATTTTTATTCAAATTGCAGATTACGTACATGCATGAGAACCGCGTGATGGAGATTCTCTTCACTGACTTGGGCATCCCAGCAACTGTCACATTCACCGATGTTCGAGAGATTCCTCTACATTTTCTGAAGGATTTCATCATCATCCCGCCACAGGTTTGATATTTAAAAAAAAAATAATAGGGCTCCTCATAAATCTGCTTTAAAACCATATTTTTAGTCCATCTGCTTCCTGTTGGGTAAATTTTCATATTTGTCCTTTTTTTGTAGGCTGTTAAATGTCGACTGGCTGACCTCACCGTTCCAAAAGAAGGCTGGAGCCAGGAACCCTTTTTGCTGCTAAATGAGACTCTTCTTGCAGCAGAACGGCTCAAAATGAAGGTAGTGTCTGTCTCAGTTGCAGAAAATGTCCTCAAAGAGTTTAGGATTTCAGGTTTAAAATTTCAAATTTAGTCATTAATTAATATATGTGACTGGTGAGATCTAAATCATCTTCACATTTGGCTTTAACTTTGAATTATTATTATTTTCCCCTTGCTGTTATTTCAGATATCCAAATTAGAAGAGTACAAAGGAGACAGAGTGGTATTTATGTACCTCTTCGAAGGTGGTGACGGTCAGAAGCTTGACGAAAGCATCAACCATCACCTGGCTCAGTCAGAGGTGTGGCAGAAAGTTGTGTCACGGAACAACACCACCGTCACCAGCACTCGCAGCAACATTGTGGACACAGGTAACGTTAGACATTAACGGTGTTGTCACACCTGATAGTCCGGTAGACTCGGTTCGATTGGGAAGCAAAATTGCAACATTTGTTAAACTTTCAGCTGGTGTGGTTTGCTTCCACACTGCAGTGTCAAACAAACCAAACCTTTTCACAAACCTGTTCTTGTATTTACCCAGAATGCCCTGCCCTGTACTTCGCTTCATGCTTTTTGAGCAGTCTCTAGCCCACTAGGCATCTACATATTCATTCAAACCGCAGCAAGGTTTGAGGGCACTTTTTAGGTCCGCATCAGAGTTCGATCTGGCATTCGCACCCTCCCTAAACGAACCAGAGTTCGATTAAAGCAGAACAAACAGAGCAAATGTGAATGCACCCTGAAAAGAAATCCTTCTGATGCAGATTTTTTGTTGTTGTCGTCTTGTAGATCTCAGTTCTCTTGTGGAGAAGTGGACGCTGGGAAACCCGGTCCCAAGTCCCCCCTTGAAGACCTCATCTGTGCCACGTGGCAAAGACGATGCAGCCATAAAAGCAGGAACGCAGCCACTCCCATTACCCCCTCCACTAGACCTTCCACAGGTGTATAGCATTGATTGTTTTCAGCATATGAGCAAGTTAAATATACAAACGTATAATGTCTTTTAATAAAGTAACACACTTAACTCGTTTGCTTTGGTTGCCTGTCTGGTTTAGCTAGTCAGGGCTAAATGTGAGTTTGCCATGGGAAGGCATTTTTACTTCAATGGTTTAAGGGGTTGAGTTTTGCACTTTGAGGTTCAATATATGTTGAATAAAACCATGTTAAACACAAACCATTGCTGTTCATATTATACTAGGATTCCAAACACTCGATTCCAAACACTCCAACATGTTTGGCTGCACCGTTCTTCTGTTGGCTCTTACATTAGTTGTGGATGCTTTTGGGCGTCAGAAACATTTTGTTGACCATTGAAGGTAGTTTACCTTCTTTTTCTCATTTTCTATCAACCTCCAGGTCAAAGTATAAAAAGTCAATCAAAATATTAAAAACTTGTCTTTATTTGCCGTCCCATCTTTTTTTTCTTAATGTTATGTACTTTTTTCTTCCCGTCATGCTACATTTGGCATTGACTCTGCAAAAGGTGATTTCAAAACAAACTGAGGGAAGATAAGGCAGTGGACTTTTTATTCTAATATTTTATCATTGTAGCATTGTACCTTTCTGTTTTAAATTGGACTAAAAGAAAATAATGAAACTTTTGAAGATTTAAATGTAGTGCTCAAAGTGTTTTGATTGAACAACTCCAGCTTCTGGAAAGTTTAGTACTTTCCTCTGCTTCAGCAGCTTTTTGAGACTGAAAAAGTTATCAAAACATTTTTTGCTATTTAAAGATTCTCCACTTTAGAAATATGGAAAATTACGCATGTAACTGTGATTCTATGAACCCCTACTGACCACCAGAGGGCGGTGATGAAAGCACTGGATGGTTGGATCATTGATTCAGTGCTTTCAGCACCGTCCTCTGGCAGTTAGTAGGAATGAAATGGACCTACCATACATTCATTGTACTTTAGTACCAACTTACCCACTGCCGGTTCGGACCCTGTGGACCTCCGCCTGTTGTAGTAGAAGCACAAAATGATTACAGACACAGATTTACACAGTTTTCTTCCAAATCCACATCTTATTGTCTCCTTCCTTTCTTTTCAGCCTGGTCAGAACATGGATGTCTTTGTGCCAATGGCTTGCCACCCAGGTTACTTTGTGGTACAGCCTTGGCAGGACCTCCATAAACTTGAGGTGTTGAGGGGAGAAATGGTCCTTTACTACAACCAGAGCGGAAATACAAGCACAACAATGGACATCCAGAAAGGACATGTCTACGCTGCCAAATTTGACAAGAAGTAAGTAAACCTAAACCCCAGGAAGAGAAAAAAAAAAAGATGTTAACAATTGTATGAATCAACAACTAGATCTGAAATATAGGATGTTCTTCTGCTGTTGTGAGGTTAGTTGATTTATTGATGTCAATCTCTGCTCAGTTGGCACCGCGTGCAGGTGAAAGGGGTTCTGTCCAACGGCTTGGTTTCTGTCTATGATTTGGACTACGGTAAGCACGAACTGGTCCCTCGCAGTCTAATCCAGCCTCTGATAGAGGAGTTCAGACAGCTGCCCTTCCAGGCTATTGCTGCACAACTAGCAGGTGAGTTATCAACTTTCTTTTAGGTAAATTATTTACAATATCACGATCAATCATCAGAATAATCTATTGAAAAATCGATTACCAAAATAATTGTTAGTTGCAGACCTAAGAGTCATGTTGTAATACTGTTTACATTTTAAAATCCTAACCATTTGAGCTATTTTCAGGACAATTATTGATTTTTTTCCCCTCATGAATAATTGAGCGCCAATAAACAAAGAAATCATTGAATAATTGATAAAGTCCTAAGGAGTTTTAAATCTACTTGGAGTTGGAAAGATAAAAAAAAAGCATTGTATCTGTATAATCCTCCAGGTGTGGCACAGCGTCAGTGGTCAGAGGAGACGTCTTCGTTGTTCAGGAATCACGTGGAGCGGCGAGCGCTGGTAGCACAGGTGGAGAGCGTTCGGGAAGCATCAGAAGTCAAAGGTGAGCTGTCGGCTCGCAGGTTGACGGTTTACCTGGTGGACACCTCATCGGAGGAGAAGGACATTTGGATTCACAGCATTATGGCCGACATCGAGAACGAGCTGTCTTCTGCTGCGAGCTAGATGTCCACACAGACAGTGGTAAAGTAAGCAGACTTTTGGGCTCTTAGACAGTTGTATGAACACACAAACTACTTTTGTTTTGATTCTTTCTAAAGTAAAATGCATGGAACGACTTTTACTTTGGAAGGAAAAATTGTACTTCCTCTGCGTTTGCTTGTTCATGTTGTTTTGTAGGTGGCTTATAATCAGGCTTGATTTACATATGTGTGAGTAATTTTCTAATGTTTGTGATGTGTTATGGTCTGTAAAATTTGTTCAGGGAAGGATTTACATTTCCATTATTTAAGAACATGGATATTGAATTGTCAAATATGTCAGATTAATGTGTGTTTCTGTTTGCTGTGGTTTATGCATGCAATACTCTACCTTTTGGGAAATATGTGTCTTATAAACTACTTCAGTATACTGCATGTGTGTACATAGTTGTTGAATTGTCATTATGGTTCATATCTCCAATGTTTTACTTTGTTTGAAAAAAATGTATTCACCGTGATTTTTGTTAAGTGCGAGTTAGTGATTGCAAAGAAATGACAGAATACAGTTTCTGTAAAAACAACATTTTCAATAAACTTTGGTGATGCATCAGCAAAGGACTGCAGCTCTGTTAGCCTAATTTACCCACTTCACAACTACTCACCAACTCTGCTCTGGAATGGCTGTCCATGCCTGCTCGGAGGCGCAAAAGTAGTTTTTCTAGTTTGAGTCGATTGAAGAAGCGTTGTAACAGTGGTAGGGATAAGCGTATGGACTTAAAATGTTAATCTGACCTGGCATTTTTGGAATTACGAAAAATATTTAAATTTCATCAGTGGTGGTGGTAACAAAACTATCATTGCATACTGTCTGACTCTTTACAGACACAAACACTGTGTGAAAAAATGCTAAATAAATAGTGAAAATAGGAAAATATCAATGGTTTTTGATTGCAAAATATCACCGGATGCCTTAGTAAGTTTTGTGTTATGGATAAAATGCCATTGGAAAATCTAGAAAATTGTGTGTAGTAAAGTGATTTTTTTGGTTAGGGGAGGATTACAACATATTTTGGTTTTTGGCCATTTTCAACAGATTATTTCTTATGAAATTGGAGCAGATTATTATCCTTAATCCAACCAATTTTAGCCCAGAACTACCACCTATTGGTAAATATTAACCTGGATCCTCTAACCATTTACTTTCGGCGGATATATATATATATATATATATATATTTTTAAATACAAAGAACATACTTGTGGCCAAAGCGGGTACGAAACGCCCCTTGACGTTTCAAGACATCGAAAAGTTCAGTACGAGAAAACCACAAAAACAATTGTGTCCGATAATGAACGCAGCGCCTCTTCATGACATCACTGGAGTGACAGGGCAGCCGCGTGTTGGGGGAGGAAGGAGGAGGAGGAGGAGGATCACCTCTCCCTAAGTTGACTTTGCCGTTTTAGGGAGATTAGACTCATCTTTCCACAAACCCACTAAGAGCTGAGCAAAGACGGGAGAGGAGAGGGTACGCCTCGACTTCTGCTGAACTCGGTAACCACTCTGTCCACGGGTCATGGCCGGTTCCGTGTAGCGGAGCGGGTTTTTATTTCGGGCGGATTCCCCCCGGTTTGTGCGCCTGCAGCCGAGCGCAGCTCTCACTGCGGCTCCAAAGGGAAACCATATCTGGTCAAAGTATTCGTTGCTGTCACCCAGTAGAGCCGGACCGTCTATTAATAGCACCGGAGGAGGTACGTAAATTAATGCAAAAATTACTGTCTGCGAGCAATAAAGTAGTCAGATAGGTGACGATGCTTTTCTACTTGACGGTGTTGATTTTGCATGGAGAAAGTTTTATTCAAAAGCAGCAGCGCTTTAAGAGAGCGTCTTCTTGAAAATGTGTGAAAAACTTTCACTTTATATGCCGGAAGTATATTTTTCTGCTTATCCGACAGGTTTGCAGGGTTTATAGAAATTAAATATATCTCTTCACAACAAACTAGTTCATGAGCAGCCATGATTTTTCTTTTGAGTTTGGATAAGCATATTGTTTCTTGTATATGGAGGAATATTCTTCTCATTCTCAATGTTTCATATTCACCATGCTTATTCCTAAGTAATGTACATTTCAAAATGCAAACCTAACCACATGCATACACCCAGCGGCGTGAGGTAACCTTCATGAAACATATTTTGACCCCATATTTTGAGCTTTCTTGGACTTGAATGCAGTCAAGTCCAAGAAAGCTCAGAGTACGTTTACATTTCACTCACCACACAAGTTATGACACATGAGCCTTCACGGGTCTCCAAAATTAAAACACTGTCATAAATGAGTTTGCTGTTTTCAGAAACAAAAACTGACAACTTTGACAAAAGTTGGTGAAGTGTACAGATATCTCAATCTATCCACACTGTCATTATGTCACATATTGTTTTAATACCCACTGTTTATCTGTGAAATAGACACTTTAATGCAGAAGATAAGCTCTTTTATGCATGTTACGACATGCAGCTAACATAGGTGGACCAGTTGTCCCTCAGCTGTTTTCTACTGAGCCATTTGAGAAATCTGTACAATTCAACAGCTGAAGTAATGCAGCATACTGATATAACATTGCTCCTTAATATGTTTAGCTACTATTTAGGTGACTAAATTCCAGTTTTCCTGAGCATTTAATGTTCTACTTAAGATATTTTAGTGATTGACCTCAATCGCAGCTTTTTTAAAAGCAGAGTTCACAAATGGCTCGTTTCCACTGGACGGTACACCATGGGTCGGTGTGGTTCGATACGCTATTTTGCCCGTTTTCCGTAGGAAAAGCGACCCAAACAACTGACCCGTACCGCACCACACCTGGGACCTCTTCTGTTGTAGGTCAGCAGAACAACGGTACAGTTATGGTAGATCTACTGGTGTCGCACAACACAATTCATTGCTTGGGTTACCGGAAAACCCCACTGGTTGCGACAAGCGTGAGAAATACTCGTGCGTCATGTTTGCCGTCGCACTAATATGACGCCATGTTAGGCATTTTGGTTTCGACTCCACCTGCCCAGAGAAAATCCAACTGATGGTGGAAACGCTCTTCTGAACGTGGCGGAGAAGGGCTTAGAAAATAATGTTTTTGGGATCATTGTGCTGTTGACACAACTCATCTGTCTCCAAGGTTCAACCATCTGACCCTCTCACTCTCAGATTAAAACATGTTGGTGTTCAGCTCAGAAGCAACACCGGCTCTTGCCTGATGTAAGCTAAAATCTGCTCCAACACGTCAGTCATAACTCACAGAGTAGCTAGTTTTACATCACTGAGGGGTCCCTGAAGAAGAAGGAAGCTTCTTCTCTAAAATAAACACAATCAAACATCGACACTCTGAAGGCTTCTCCAAGGTTTTATTGTCAGACGACAGCGCTGTTTGTCCACCAGGACAAAGAGTGTTTGTCAATGAGGCTTTCAATGTTGAGCATGGTGGTGGTTATATCATGCTGGGGGTTAGTTCAGCTGCCAGTAGTAGTACGTTGCACAAAGTGGGTTGATAATGAAGATGAAGGATTGCTTCCGTATATTTAACTTCACCTCAAATAACAGCTTCATGAACAGACATAGTTGGTTTCTAACAGTTCAAAATTTGCTCGTAGTGCATAAAAGACGAGACCTTGCTAGGAGAAAATTAAATAAACTCTTCTATTTCTGAAAAAACAAGTGGGCAAAATGTCCAGTCAAAATTATACCAAAAGACTTGATGGTTACAAAATGTGGTAACACTTTATTTGACGGGGTGTGCATAAAACTGACACGACACTGTCATTAACATGATATAACACCTGTCATAAACATGGAGTCTTTATGAATGTCTATGACTGTCGTCATGAAGTGTCATTTGGTAAATAATGACACTTTTAATGCATAGTTGCTCTAAAGGTTGCATTGAAAGTCCATTAAAAGGGTCAACTTTGCACTAAAGTGACACTGTTTGCAAAATGATGCAAAGCGGCATTAAAAGTGTCATTATTTACCAACTGAAATTTCATGACAACAGTCACAGACATTCATAAAGACTCCTTCATGTTCATGACAGATGGTATGACAGTCTTATGCACACCCCGTCAAATACAGTGTTACCCAAAATGTATATTTTCTTTGCAACTTGCTAAATGACACCTAACTAAAAATGTGATGTGGGTTTATGTATTCATTTGAGCTTGAATATGTAATTCTATAACTAGCATGCCATTCATACTGATGTATTTAAACATTTCCACTACGCTGCACCAAAGACACAGCTCTAGGAACGCCATTAAGAGCCACTTCACACAAAGACCACGATGAAACGGATTAACACAGCATTTTCCAGTTGAATCTGTCAACTAACAGAACTCCTTCACTGTTAGTTGACAGTCTTATGACATTTAAACTCGCTTCCTGTCCAGTTTTCCTGCTAATTGAAAGTTTGCAAAAGCTTTTAACCCCTCTGACTACTGAAACGTATCAGTATTTCATGCAAGAAAAAAAATACTTCTGCTGTTGAAACCGTTTCAGATGGATCAGTCTATTCCAGTTTGGGCTTTGAGTTTGTACGTCCTGTTTTGAAGCAGAGGCTTGTAGAAGCTCAGATACAGGAGAGTGGTCTGTTTGATATCACCAGTGTCTTCCAGTAGAGTTGCAGACAGTGTTATTTGGACTCCAGCCCAGTTCTTGATCTTATGTTTTGGTAACGTGTCCTCTCACTGATCATGCAGAAAGCAGAACAAAATAAAGGTGGGTTTGACCCAGCTTCTCCTGACCATGGAAAAACACCTGCTGGCAGACAGAGAAAAATGAACAGCTTGCATCATATCTATGCTCATTTAATGAAAAAAAAATGTGATTAATAATTTACTGCAGACTCCAAAATTATCATGCAGGGACATATTTGTCAACTGCATCTAAACACATCTCCCTTGCTGTAGCGTTTGAAGGAACTTTTGAAGACAGAAACAAATTAGTGGGTCTCCAAAGTCATCTTGGCAGGAAACACACTTTCACTTAGTGTGCTGTCTCTGGTTCAGCAAAGGAATAATTAGTAAACTCTCATTTGTTATAAATCCAGATTAGCTGGGCCAGGACGTTGGAGCTGGATTGGATATTTGTCATACTTAAAGCTACAGTTTGTGACTCTTATTAGAAAAAAAGAAGAAGTTTTTTACATATTTGTTAAAACAGTCAATATGGCGTGACTGTTATAAGACAGATACTCAGATAATCAAGCTGCTGCTACTCCTCCCTGAGCTATACAGAAATGCACCACTGTTGATCAAAAACAACCAATCACAGCTAGGAGGAAGGTCTTCGCGCTGTCAATTATGCCAGCCATACTAATGTAAACATCTGTAGATATAACTGGGTACAAAAAACAACAACAAAAAAAACAATAAAAAAAATATCATCCAGTTTTGTTGTTCTGGGACGCTCTGGAAACCGACGTCTGAAAGTAAACCAGCTCCATGTGGTAATGGCAGAGAAACAACTTACCATTTCAGGAAAACTGTTTATGCACAGTCATGTTAACTAGCCTTAGCATTCATGACATTGCTAGCTGTCTAGACGTCACTATAGTACAGCAGAGAGAAAGAGGGAGTGTGTGAGCAGTGTGTACCCAATCTTGATTGACAGCGCTAAGGCCCTCCTCCTGGTTCTGATTGGTTGTTTCAAACTGAGGCGTGTATTTCTGCAGTTAGAACTGGGAGAGGCAGGCCATGGGATTTACTTCAAAGATTACCTGCCTCATGACAAAGTCATTGTTTTCAAAATATGTAAAAAAAAAAAAAGAAAAGAAAGAAAGAAAGAAAGAATCCATATTCTTCATAAAAGTTACACACTGTAGCTTTAATAAGTAATGCAGTTATTTACCTGAAGATGTTGCGACCCTTTAAGTGTAATCATATACACGAGTGCTTTACACTGGATTCACACTCACAGATACAGGAGAAGGAAACTTGCGGCTATGTGCCGTTCCCAGATTGGGCATCACTACTCCACTGGTGAAGACTGGAATCGAACCTACAACCTTTGAATTGCAAGATGGCTATAGGCTCCCCACTGTGTCGCAGTTGCCTCAATTCTTTATAGTGTCTGTTTACGGTGTGTTTCAGGAGGGAGCACCATCTCAGTTTTCCGTTTTCTGTGTAGCCTTTTATCAGTTACTCAGTAAATAACGAGCTCCTGCAGATGCGATGATGATTAAAAGTATCCAAAACACCGTTCTCCTAAACCTTCTTGCCTCTGCTGCTTACAGCTGCTACACCATCCCAGTTTGGACACCTGGCTGCCTTTAGTGCAGTGAATGAGCATCACTGAGGTGAATGTAAATTATCATTGTTGTTTTTGGTGTTCTTTCCAAATTCCGGGTACTTGATCTGTATTTTTTTGCCTCTTTTCAGTCCACTGCCTCCATCATTCTAGATATTTTCAAATTAAGTCCACATTCTCCAGCTCGGTTGTCTTTTTCGTCTCGTCTTTCTGGTCCGGGGAGGTCGTGGAGGTGAGGATGCAGTTCGAATATGTTTCACCAATAACGTCAAGATGAACTCGTATATAATTTCCAAATGCTTATATGTGAGATCATCTCGTATTGACACCGACGCTGTTTGTTTCCAGGTGTGCGGCTCATCATGTCGCTGTTGAAGAAGGAGATGGACAAGTACAGGGACATAGACGAGGACGAGCTGCTGAAGAAGCTGTCAGAGGAGGAGCTGCAGCGGCTAGAGGACGAGCTGGAGGAGCTCGATCCTGACGTGAGTTTATAACGCTTTGGTCCACATTACTTTCTCTTCACTGCAAATTTATGGGGTCACGCTGTCTTAGAGGAACTGTTAACGTGACGCACGGCAACTTTTTTTTTTTTTTTTTTTAATTAGAATACTGTGAAGCTAGGTATTTTGATTTCTACCAGATGAACTACACACACACAGAGCAGTAATATGAAAATGTACAAACTTTATTCCTCCTTTTATTCTTAAGTTTGTGGTTGAAATGTTAAAAAAAGTGAAAAAGATGTTTAAAAAAAAGTGAAAAAGATGTATATATACTTTTGCCAGAGTTGTTGTTGAAAATTGTTCTTATTGTCGTGTGTACGGACGCAGAAAAGAGAATGCATCATGGGTAACTGTGTTGTCTTTGCGCTAATAGCATTTCTGCATGCACTGACAGCACACTGTTACTTATCGTGAGCTATGGCTGTGAGGGGAGCTATATTAGCTTTAGGATGGATGTCTCGCTGCTTGTAAAGAGACAGGAGCCCCGGCTCCATGCCAAGGGAATGACTGGTGGGGCTCAGCGTGGAGGACTGTGCATGTGTGTTAGTGAGACGGATGCCAGCGGTGAGCAGCTGCAGGGGCTTCCATGACGTAAACAGGCCTGGATTTTGTTTGTGCCCGTTCGGGCCGACGGTCAGGGGCGCACACATTACTTTGTGCGCTGAAGTGTGATGTGTGGGTGATGTGATGTCCGTTTGATGTGACGTAGAGAGACACGTCCTGCATCACTTCTGGTAAAGACTCTGAAAAAGTCCCACGTAGGACAAAAAAAAAAACAACTCTGCCAGCTGTTTTGACTGAACATGAGCGCAATAATACTGTCATCAGGAGAACATTGAGTACACGTGTTGTCTTACTGTTGGATGTCTAGACTTGGCTCGGCTCTTTGTGTTTATAGCTATTGAAACAGGCTGGTTTATTTACTGCTGCGGATACCTGGTGTTCTTTGGTTAGTGCTCAAGGCAAAAGCAACTTTTATTTGCCGGCTAACATGGGTGATTTTGTTGACATAAAAATTTAAGCTATAGTTTTCATCAACATTCTTGCCTGTGGGGTGGATTCATAAAGTTACACAGTCAAAAATTAGCATCAATGATTTGAGTTATTTAGGCTGTGATAATGGGTTTGTCTTTTAAAGTCATATTATTAATTCATTTATATGTGTCACAGTTAAATATTTAGCTAAAATCATAAATATTTAGCTCCAAACGAAATGTTTAGTTAGCATGTTAAATATTTATCTTAAAACTAAATGTTAGCATGTTAAATATTTATCTTAAAACTGAATATTTAGTTAGCATGTTAAATATTTATCTTAAAACTGAATATTTAGTTAGCTTGTTAAATATTTATCTTCAAGCTAAATGTTTAGTTAGCATGTTAAATATTTATCTTCGAACCAAATATTTAGTTAGCATGTTAAATATTTATCTTCAAACCAAATATTTAGTTAGCATGTTAAATATTTATCTTCAAACTAAATGTTAGCATGTTAAATATTTAGCTTAAAACTGAATGTTTCGCCAACATGAAAATTCACTTGCTGATAACAGGAAGTGGATAGTTGCTAAGGGGGACGCACCTACCTGTCCCTACCTGTTTTCCATACGGTTTAGAAAAAGTCTGTTCACTCCAGCATTCTCTCTGGAATCTTATTAAAGAGATCGTTATTGGTTTTTAAACCATCCTGTTTTTTTTTTTTTGTTTGTTTTTTTAAACCTTGTTAAACCTTGATACCGGGAACTGGCCCATGCCTGTTGCTGGCTGGCTCGGCGAAGGATTTAGCTGTGTAAGATGAGAGAAACAGATTCTACTGTTGTTAAAAATAAGTTGGTACCGAGGCTCGTCATCCAGAGCCGAGAACACCAAAGAAAGGTCGGCAGGAACAGTGTGCCTCTCACCGACTGCGCATTGCTCAGGAAGTTCTTGAAAATCTTTTGCCGCAGTATTGTTGCTCCACGTCGGCTTTTGTTTAGAGGAATAACCCCGAGGGTAGACTGACAAAGGGCCGAGAGAGAGAGAGGCAGACGGGCTGCGTGGAGGCTTGGGAGTTCTGAGAACCCTGATAAGATACAGAGCTATAAGTAGAGCCTCCAAGAGATCTGGTTTTCTCTCCTGGTCCATCATGAAAAAACTAATGTGCTGCAACGGTGTGGGAAACTCCTTGATCCCTCCGCTGGGCAGAGGAAAGATAAGAGGAAGATTGATGAGGGAGTTATATTTACTAGCAGTATCTGTTTTGCATCCTACTTTTCTGGCAGTTAGATTTTCTTTTGATTTGTGGATGGATGAGGTTGTGGCTGTTTTTTTTTTGTTGTTTTGTTTTTTTTAGTCTTTCCGGTGTGAGTGGTCATTTTTATTTATATCTGTTATCATGCTAAGAGTGTGAGAGCGGTTGCTGTTAGAGCTTTTTCTTTTCTGTCATCATGTATACAGTATATAATATGAGACGGATAATCTGAGAAAATGTCAAGCTCCTCTTCCAATAAGAAGAAAAAACAATAAGAGCCAGGAGGAGGAGGGTTTTGCGCTGACAATCAGTTTTGGGTAAGCGTTCCTAAATGTGCTGATGGCGGAGAAACAACTTACCGTTACAGGAAAACTGTTTTTCTGCCGTAGCCTAGCACAGAGCAAGGGTCAGGGTGTACACAAGTATGATTGACAGCGTTAAGACCCTCCTCCTGGCTCTGATTGGTTGTTTCTGACCAGGAGTGGTGTATTTCTGCAGATGTCAATAGGACCACGGAGAAGATGAGGAGCTAGATTATCCAACAGATTGTCACGACATAGCGACAGCTTTAACAAATATGTAAAAATAAAAACATTGTCCATAAAGGTTACATACTGCTACTTTTAACACCTCCAGCAAAACTAAGAAAAAAACAAGAAAACCGTCTTCTTCTCTCAGAAGACGAAAAAAGACAAGTTTTAAACGATCTAAATTTCCTTTCCTGCCTAGAATGCATTGCTGCCTGCCGGCCTTCGACAGAAGGACCAGACCAAGAAAGCACCAACAGGAACGTTTCAGAGAGACAACCTGCTGGCCCATCTGGAGAAGCAGGCCAAGGAGCATCCTGACAGAGAAGACCTGGTGCCGTTCACCGGCGAGAAGAGAGGTAGGAACCAACGTTTCCTCTAAAGAAACAACTAATCCTTTTACAACAGCAAAGCAGATTTCTTTGAACTTTGGATTTTCATCAGAAGAAACAAAACATCTTAGGATCTCAACCTGTTGGAATATTTCATGTCTTCTTTTGCAACCAAAATCTGCTTACGTGTCAGTAAAACACTTACTGTGCAGCTACAGCTTCACGTCGGTTCAGGCAAACATGTGACCTTCTGTCAGACGGTATGATACGGTTGTTTTGTTCTGGTGCCACAGTGCAGCAAATGGCTTTGTCTGAAACTCTTTCCCACCGACCGCAGGAAAGGCGTGGGTGCCAAAACAGAGGGTGGACCCCATCATAGAGAACGTGACCCTGGAGCCGGAGCTGGAGGAAGCCCTGGCCAGTGCCTCCGATGCAGAACTCTGCGACATTGCAGGTAGTTCATCCCGACACGGATCCCCTCTAATGCAACACCTCAGAAATGTCCTCCACATGCTGACTCTGTAATGAGTAATGAAGACGTCTTTGGCCTTTCCAGCCCTTGTTTCCCCTCATATTAACTCTTCATTTCTCCATTTCCTTTAGCATTCCTTCCATCTTCCCTCCTCATTCTCCCCTTCATCTCTCCATCGGTTTCACCATTTTCTCCTATCCTACTTCTGCTGGATCTCTGTCCATTAACTGAGCCGCGTCCTGGGTATCTAATGACACCGCTCTGTGTTTGCATGGAATATTTGAGGATCCCTCTCCTGTTAATGAGGTTTTTCTGTTAACAAAAATACTGCGTCCTAGTAAACATTGGTACTATGTTTACTAGACGTGACACATTTGTTGATGCATGGCCAAACAATGTTTGGCATGAAAAATCGTGATTATTTTCATACCCCTGCAGTCACATTTAATCTCAATCTGCATTTCATACCGATAGTTAAGCCCAAACCTACTCACACCCCTGATAGATTTAGGTTCAAGCTAATGTTTAGATTTTTTTGGAAGATGTTTCTTCTGGTTGGAAGTGATGTTGAAGTGGGTAAAGATTAGGGTGATGGCAAAGACACCTTCCAACATCAAGGACCTGCAGGTTCACCATCGAGGATTAATCATCAAAAATAAACAAGGAAAAGTGCACAAAGCTATGAGCCATTAAAAAACAGGTTTATTGTTTTGATAACATAAAAACAAATCTATTTGTCAGGACGGCATAAATTATTTGCGGCCAGCATTTCTGAATTGAAAACGTTGTTGTGTTTTGTCGATATACAGTTTTGGATTAAATTCTGATTAGTTAATAACAATAAATTGCAATTAACAGCATTTTTTACACTAAAACTGAGTTTTTAGTGACTTAGAATTTGTGACTTTAGCTGCTGACAGCTTTTTGCATATATTTAGTTATACATTTTTTTAATTGACTGAAGAAAAAACATTAGTCAGTACGACTTAATTTGTTTTAGTGAGTCCTACGTTTCAGTTTTTTCTCCAAGTTCTTTTCATGCTAAAAATGGTTTAACGCATTTTTTATTTATTTTTTTTGTTCATGCATGCACTTATCAATCTCATCAGTCTGCCATTCACATTTTTGTCTCTTGTCTTCAGACAAACAAAAACCAAAAGCTCCAAAAATTTGTTTTAAAAGGATTTTAAAACGTTTTACATTTGAATCTGGAAAAGAATGTAAAAGTAAAAAGTGCTTTTGGCCTTTTCATCTGTCAGATTTAATACTGTATTGATTTTTATTTTGGCGTCTTCTGCTTTTTCAGCTATCCTGGGCATGCACACCCTGATGAGCAACCAGCAGTACTACGAAGCGCTGGCCAGCAGCACCATAGTCAACAAGCAAGGCCTCAACAGTATGTAAAACACACACACACACACACACACACACACACATCTGCTCACACTGTACGTACAAACTCACTTGAAGTTTATAGGATTGTATGGAAACATTCGCGACAGCACCAGCTTTCATCTGACACAAACACGTTTATGTGGCGCCAGGCAGAGAAACGCTGACGAGAGCAGGCCTGGATTTAAATGAAACAATCAATCAGTCAGAACGACAATACCAACTTTAAAATAGACAATTATCTTTAGCTCTTTGGGGGCTTTTTGCCTTTGTTTCAGGCTCAAATCCCACATGTTTTCTCCTGGAAAAGAGAAAAGACTCTACTGAGTCATCTGTTTACAATGAATTTTATAAACTATTGTACAGATTTTCTTCGTCAATTGGACCCGAACACGTTTCGAAACCCGTTGTATATCTTCTGAGGAGACGCTTTGTGTTGGTCTTTCTCAGCTTTAAGCTGTGTGAGAGCTTAACACTTCCAAATTTATTCAGTAGATAAACAAATCCGTATCCGAACCGCCAGCTGACAGTGTTGGTCACGAAGGTTTTCAAATGAACAGTGATAAATGGGAGGGAACAGGAGAATTATTGACTTATTTTAGCCTGGTAATCCCAATGTGTTTGTTATAAACTTAACTGTAATAAAGAAATAAAAAAAATGGCTTTGTGGTTTGGATGGGGCCCTCTTCCCAAAGCATAATGAATTACTTGAGTAAAGAATATCTTATTTTTTGTGTAACAAAACCAGTTTTTAATTTCTTCACAGCGACAGCAGCTAATCTCGTGTTGCCTCCCAGGTGTGATCCAGTGTACCCAGTATAAACCAGTCCCCGACGAGGAGCCCAACTCCACTGACGTCGAGGAAACGCTGATGAGGGTAAAGAGGAACGATCCTGACCTGGTGGAGGTCAACCTCAACAACATAAAGGTGGGAAGGTTTCATCACACGCAATAACAACAACAACGGACCATGTGGTCGAAAAATCCATGTGCAACATTTACAGACAGTTTGAAAAGAAAAAAGAAGAAAAAGACCAAATATATTCTGTACATTGTTCTCCAAATTAGAGAATTTTTCATTTGAAAAAACACCAAGTCCTACAATTGTACTATCAAAATGAAATATTATTTGATTTTATATCCATCTGCACAAAAATAGGATACAAATGATTTTCCAAAATAATGGATTTAAACTATTTAAAGAAACATTTTGCTATTTCGTATTGTCTCATCAATGCATTCTTAGAGTTAATTAATCTAAAACAAAGATAGAACCCTGGTCAAATGTAAACATTTTAAACTGAAATCATTTCAGTTTTAATGTGTATGTGTCATAATTTTAATGTTTTTCTTTTTAATTAATGTCTCGGGCTTATAACTGAATCATTGTAAATGTCCATTTGTGACAAAACCTGTATTTTGAAAAACTAAAATTCTGCTAGAATTCGGGTAGACGCTGCAACTTCTGTAAGCCTCACTTTCCTCCACATGGTCGGTGTTTTTAAATTGGTTTAACTGCACGGCTGTAACGTGACTGTCAAAGTGTAGACCCAGTTTTTATGACGGAAAAGTGTTTTAAATTCAAACCGGTGGATAGGCTGGTTGTAAATCTATTTGTGTTTGAAACGTCTTGCTCAAAGTGCAACATGTTGCTGTTTCACCGTGTTCTCCTTGTTACCCAGAATATCCCCATCCCAATACTGAAGGCTTATGCCGAAGCACTGATGAAGAACACCGTGGTGGAGAGGTTCAGCATTGTTGGAACAAGGAGCAATGACCCTGTAGCATTTGTAAGCCTTCGGGGATTTCACCGAAACAGACACAAAGTAACATCCCTTCACAGCAAAAGGTTAACAGAGTTCCTGCACCGTTTCTCCTCAGGCACTGGCAGAGATGCTGAAGGTGAACTCAACTCTGAAGAGTCTGAATGTCGAGTCAAACTTCATCACCGGGGCTGGAATCCTGTCCCTGATCGAATCACTGCAGAATAACACCACACTACTGGAGATTAAAATCGACAATCAGGTACCAGCCGACTCCCGCATGCCGCTCGCCGTGGGCGGATTCACTTTACACAAGCCATTTGTACCACTTCAGTCTAATGCCTTTTAGATTACATAGTGATGTGTCACGCTGCACACTTATGCATCAGTGACTCACTCGTGGACGATTTTTCATAACATGCCTCGGCATTTGTTCTTTTTCCATATTTATCACTTAGGAAGAAGGAGACAAAGGGAAACGCTACCTTTTTCTGCCAAGGGAAGATGGAAAAAAAAATCCAAAAATTAAAAAGAAAAATTGGGTAACACTTTATTTGACATGGTGTGCATAAGATTGACACAACACCATCATAAATTACATAACATAGCTGTCATGAACATGAAGAAGCCTTTATGAATGTCTATGACAGTTGTCATGAAGTGTCATTCGGTAAATAATAACTCTTTAATGCAAAGTTGCTTTAAAAGTTGCGCTAAAACTCAATTAAAAGTGCCAACTCTTCAGTAAAAGTGTCATTATTTACCAAATGACACTGCATGACAACAGTCATAACCATTCATAAAGACTCCTTCACATTCATAACAGGTGTTATGTCATATTTATGACAGTGTCATGTCAGTCTTATGAACAGCCCTTCAAATAAGGTGTTACCAAACATTTATTATTTTTCAATTCAATTTTTTTTATTCAAATCTAATCTGTTTTTCAAAAATTATTATAAAACATAAGTTGCTCAGATGTATAAAGTAATGTTGTGAAATGTTATTTGCCATGTTCTTCTCTCTGATACATTTAACAAATCCAGTTAAATTTATCAAACTATTTTGTTCCTCAAGCTAGCATAGCTAGCATAGTTATCAAAGCTAGCATAGTTATCAAAGCTAGCAAGCGCGAAATTAACAAGTTTCTGAGAAGCTGTAAAAAGTCTATTGGTGCGTTCACACCAAACGCATTTTGAGCGTCAGGCACGTTTGGTTTACACTCAAAGTCTATGTAGACAGTTTGGAGTGTTGGACGCGTTGAGGGCGTCCAACGCCCTCTAAACTCACCTCAGCGGGCCCTCGATGTGCGTCCAGATAGACTATGAATGCAAACCACACACAAAACGCGTTTGTGAATGCCCCATAAGAACTGTGGGGGTGTGTTTAATATAACTTATTACATATTTTCTTATAATTAAAAGACGGGATTGTGATGAACAAAATTATACTCAAAAATCAGATTAACAATGTCATTATATCACCTGATAATAAAAATCTTTCACCATAGAACTCATTGCTAACTAAAATCAGAAGGAAGAATTTATGCTAAATGAAAGTAATAATTATTGAATAGTGAATAAAAGTGGAAATAAAAAAGTTCTAAAAGTTGATGATTACATAATTTGAAGCAGTGAGTTTGTGAAGCTGATGCCAGTGGTTTCTTAACTCTTCTTCTTCTTCTTCTTCTTCTTCTTCTTCTCTCTTTACGTTGCTCCCTCCCTCCAGAGCCAGCCGCTGGGAAACAAAGTGGAGATGGAGATAGCCAGCATCCTGGAGAAAAACACCACCTTGTTAAAGTTCGGCTATCATTTCACTCAACAGGGCCCGCGCCTGCGAGGCTCCAACGCTATGATGAACAACAACGACTTGGGTGGGTTTTACACAAACATCGCACGTAGGATCCATCACCGCACTATGCAAACATGGGCGTTTCAGGGAAAGTAAAAGTTGTGATGCAGATGCCGGACTTGGCAGACCCTTAAAACCCGAGCTGCTTGTGTAACCCTGTTCAGTCTGTCAGCAGTGTGTTGCATTTGGCAGCGTTGGCTGATGCGTGTGTCAGTGCCGCTGACACCTTATCTCCACTCTATCTACTGGAGTCCTACTTCAGAGCCCAATAGGAGAGCTGCAGTGATATCATCAGTTGATAACTCGGTTGGGTCGGCCAATGAAAACAAAGCCTTCCCAAGTCGTGACATAAGAACTAAGAAAAGACAGAAGAGAACAAAATGTAACAAGGACAGGAAGTGTTTTCTGCCCTCTTGCATGTCCAAGTCATTTGACGGATTACTTTATATAAACACTTGGATTTAAACTTCATGGTGTCAGTCAGCAAACATCCTTTTTAGGTTTGTAATGTGAATCTTTAAGTGTTTCCGTCTGCCATAATTAATGTTGTTTTTCCTCCGCCGCCACCTCGTCGCCGTCATCTTAAAGCCCGGGTCGTCAGGTCAGAATCGGACGGCTCCTTCACCTTCACTCTGTCCGTTCCTGAGCTGGAGAGAGCCTTTGGAAAAAAGTTCAAGTGCAAGACTAAGTAAAACCAAAAACACCCAAATGAGACGCAGACGCCATGGTGTGCAGTCACTCAGCTTTCCCTTTCTTCAAGTCCTCTCGCTTTTTTTTTCTTTTTTACGCAGCCAGTTCCTCTGCCACCTTCTGAGCTTTTCTGCTTCGCCTTCCCACAGCGCCTCCCATTGATTCTTTTCTCTTTAATGATCCTGTTGTTTCCGGCTTTTCAAGAGCGTCAGAACAATCCCACTTAATGATGCAGCTTCTGGATGCCTCGTCTTCTCGGGCTTCATTGCTGATCTGCATCACTTTTTTACTTAGCTTTTCTGCAGAAATCTAAAGACGTCTCTTCTGTTCTGCTGTGGGTTTGTCCCACCTTTCTGTTTTCTTGATGTGCTCGGTTCTCTCTGTTCATTTACATTCCTGGTGCGCTCGGTACCCTAAAACTGGATCTCCCTTTGGATAGTAGTTCTTCTTCTTTGATGTTTCTTTGGCGGTTGGCAAACAACAAAATTGACCTTTGGATAGTTATTTCTGGATGCTGGTCATCTGTTTTTGTAATAAAAATCGTAGAAATGAGTCATTGGTCTTTTGTTTAGCTTCAAGCATACAAACTCTTACCCACTCACACTGACATCCGTCTATAATCTGAGATTGGGTCGCAGTCTACTCAGTCTGCCACACTACTCAGATCATTGTGGTAGATCCCTTTCCACCCCGACCTATTGAATTCTGGGTATTTTCCTGGTGGAGATGTTTGTAAAGCTTTCAAACAGAGGAAACCTGGAAGTAGTCTGATCAAATGCCTTCCATCTATGGCAATCGCTAACGTCTCTGTTACCGAAGTGACCCTACCTGGAGCCAAATCCCCAAAAATTAAATTTTAATAATGATAATAATATAATACAATTTTTATACCAAGTAGAAATGTTGCAAAAGTAATTTTGCTGTGCTTTCTTCGTGCACAATGACAGTAAATGAAGTTCTGAGTCATTAGCACTATATTGGATATTCATTTGCTGGTATGTAACCCTGAGGATCTTCATGGCACCGGTTGTTCAAAGGGTGTTCAACTTTCAGCTCCTTTCAAAATAAAACCTTTTGTTCATGGTTTTTTTCTCTATATTTTCTGGTCAGTATCTCGCATTTCTCTTCTTTTTTTTCAACATTTCTATTCCTTTGTTTCTCTGTTTTCCCACTGCCCAGTTTCAGAGAGTTTTTTTTTTATTTCTTTGAAAGACTCTCTCTGCTTTTCAGCTGTTTCTTTTCTGTAAATGACTAAATGCAATTTGAAATGTCTCTGCTTTAATATAAGACCTATCTTGATGCTCTTTCAAACTTTACTCTTCCATGTGTTTTACAGAAGGCATGGTTTATTCAGAATGAGGTGCACTCATCACTTTGTACATTTTCTCATTCATTTGGTCCCATCTGATCAGAGCAGCTTCTACAAAACGCTTGCTGTGTCCTCTACATAACCTGTGGCAAACTGCAAATAAGACTTATCATATTTTTTCTTCTAAACAAAATGGCTTTCTTCTTCCCTCCTTTCCATACAGGCCAGATTTGTGAAATTCATATCTGATCAAATTCTTGTTAGTTTTGTGCTTGGCTTATCTTTGTAACTCTGAGTTGTTCTCTCCGTCTGCAGTAAGAAAGAGAAGGCTTGAGGGAGGACCCATCTTCCCAAAGTGTCGGACAAATGTGTAAAAAACAAACAAATAAACAATGGCTACCTTCATCCTCCTCCAATCGTCCTTGACCTCCATCATCATCCTCCTCATCGTTTGGTAAATCTTGTGAAAATTATTATTTTGTGCATCTGGATTGGCTAAGACCTTAAAAGCAGCAGCTCTCTGCTCACCAACCAGGAGATGTACGCTTTGTGTCAGTAATAAGAGTCTACTTTTGAAAATAAATGGTCATTTTTTTCTGGTTTGTGACATCAGTGTTGTTATGTTTTGTTAAAGGGATGTGATGCCATTAATGTTACTTCCCTTCAGTTTTCTTGTCAACTTAATAGTATATTCTTTAAAGACAACGATGAAGCTCAGACTCAAAAGATAATAAAAATATACAGAAAAATTGTTCTAAAACTCTGAGGTGGCGCATCATTTTTGTGTCAGATTCTCCGTTATGCACATATTTCTGCGGTTTTAAAGCTTTCTATTTTGAGACGTGTCACTTTATATGTACCATATTTATTTGAGAAAGACCTGGTAAAACATTTAAAGCTTTAAAAACAACTTGTCGCTTTTTAACGAAAAGAATCGCTTTCTTAAATTTGTCTGGAAGGCGACGCAACTTTCTGTCCTTAATGATATAAAAAATGCTTCAGGAGAAAAAAAAATGCATATCTGAATGGATTCAGGTTACTCTTTTGGTTTGGTGAATAACTTTTTTTTTTTTAGTACTCCCTGTTGCAAAAGATATTTACTGTATT
>NW_015113672.1:83663-87794 GCF_001443285.1 Poecilia latipinna | reverse complement strand
AAACTATAGTTCCCTCTATTTCAGTTGTAAAAAGTACAGAGCAACTCTAAATCAGTGGGAATGTCTCGTTGTGACATAGGATGAAAATTGGGGGGGTTATCGACCCAACTAATAATTTGTAAAGCTCTAGTAAAACCCACAGATGAATGTGATCATAAATGACAAGCTGTATTTATAATTCATGTTTTAGATTCAAACAGTTTTACCCAACATAGATCCTACGGAAGATAATCCATGTATTCTCAAATTCACATTACTGCTTTGTTACCAGCTTGTCTGATTCAACAAATGTTAAAAATGGATGTAAACATTTGTAACTGAGTGTAAAAAGCACTCGACTTTGAACACTTTACTACTCTGTTCTTCTCTTTTTTTTTTCTTTTTTTTGTGGTTTCGTGCTTGACTGTTTTTTTTTCTTTTTTAATGTAGAACGCACAGTTGTTAGTTGAAAGTGTTTATGAGTTTAATAAAGTTTGAGATTTAGTTTTGTTGCGTGTTCATTATTTAATTCAGAAAAGTCTTTGTCCTCCCCATGTAAGCTGCTGCGGTCTGACATTAAGACCAGAGTAACACCTGGTGGCAGAATGGAGCAATAGCACTGTTATATTTTTTCACTCTTCATTAGTTTATCATGACCTCATCAAACTCATCTGCTCTACACTGTTATAAACTAATAAAACTGCAACAGATTTCTGCACAAGTTCTCAAATCCACTGTGCTTAAAAATGAGACTCTTATCCTGAAATTACATTCAGGAAGCTTAGTGCTTTGAAAAATGTCTAAACTTTTTCATTCGGACAGTATTAGCCGTAGGAAACTGGTCCAGTCTTTTTTCAGTGTTGCAAAACCAAAGGCTTTGCAGACTTTTCAAGTAAGTTGTACACGGTCAGTGTTTTTTTATGTATTTATTTTCTTATTGCGACTCCCATAAATTTAAAAAACAAGACAGCCTAAAATTATCTTTTTATGAACCCCAATAAACCCCTGTAAATCTTTAAATCAGTCTTTTAAAACCATGTAAAGCATGCTTTTGAAATACTTGAAAGCAAATGTTGAACTCAATTATAGTCTGATGCATGATCATTTGAAATTATTACATTTTGGTTAGTTGCATATTTATTGGCATAGAGTGATTCACAGAAACTAAGTTGGACCTATTTATATTTAGCTTTAATTGTTCTGTTTTTTTTTTTTTTTTACCCATTTCTCATTCACCCAGATCTATATGTTTTTTTAACTTGCTCCAAATGACATGATATTTTAATTGAAATATTCCTTTAAGTCGCTGGAAAAGACGGGAGACGTTCAAGACTAGGCCCCTGAAAGAGACAGTGTTTGACTTTGCTCTTTTTAAACCAAATTTCCTTACAGTCACAAAACCTAAATGATCCTTAATGAAAAGATAGAAGTGAGAACAGTTGCCAAAAACTTTACTGAAAAACTTTACTGAAAAACTACCTCAACATATTTTACTCAAGTTAAAGGTAGCCATCCAAGAAATTACTCAAGAGTAAAAGAGTGTTTGGTAAGAATGCTACTCAGTTACTGAGATAGTAACATTTGATTTAAGGGGCGCATCATAAGGGCAGAGGGGAGCAACTGCCACCCTGCAGTAGAACTTCGGCCCCCAACTGCCCCACCTACTGTCCTTAAAATCAAACTTATGAAAAGTAATTGTTTGATGTGATGCCTTTTTTGCCTTGAAATTCAATACTAATTCGGCAAAAAATAAAATACGATTGTAAATATAATCTTAGGGCCTTGAAAAACTAAATTCCGGCCCTGCGTCAAACACCGCCTGCCTTCCTGTACGCATCCGGAAACGATGGCGTCTCACGAGCACATTTCCGCATCTACAAGCCGGAAGTGTGGATCCACTGAGGCGCCCAAACTCTCCAAGTACACCTCGCTGCAGCAAACAGAAAGGGGCGGGGACGGACCACTGTCAGTCTCATACCTTATTTGGAAATGGGACCATTGCAATCCGGAAGCAAAGGGGGCGCTATTTCCTGTATTATCCGCGGTCTCCCGTTTTTATTTTCTTTTTAAATCTGTGATATATTTTCACCTTTAGGAAGGAGTTTCACTCTCAGCATGTATTTGAACTTCAATATTTTATTTACTTAAGCGCAGCTCACAGTTTCTCAAATTCTGTAGTTTTCGGTGTACTTCTAAATCTGCTACTTAGTCGCATCTTTTCGGGGTCCATTGCTGCCTCTAGAGGCATGGTGGTGGTAACACAACTAATCTAATTACATTACTAAATCAGAATACCACAAAGTCTTTATTATTTATTATTAATTCCAGCATTACTGGAATAGTAAAAGATAAATTCCCTCACAAAAGAACATACCTTTCCATTTTCTTAAGGAAGTAGAGCTAACTAAATGACATAAACAAGACCTGAAAGTGATTCCAGTTTCTCTCGATGGCCAACCTGTTGAAACTGTGGCAAATTTTAAATACCGTGGGTCGTTCCTGGACAGTCAGCTCAACTTTGCTGAAAACACTGACTATATCTTTAAGAACTGTTCTCAGAGACTATCTTTTAAGAAGACCCAGTGATCTTGGGGTTACCCAACTTGAGGTTCTGTACAACCTCTAGTTGTACACGACTAGAGGTTGTTGAGTTAAAATGTTAAAACTTAACATTCTAACGAGAGTTTTAACTTAACTCAAGTTAAAACAACATTTTAACTCAAGTTTTAACTTTCCATCTTCTCAGCTGATTTGGTCACATGAACTGCAGATTAACAGACAATCTTTTAAGAATATTTTGAATGGCAAGTATAACAGCAGGTAAATAGTGGTGAAACCAAAAACAACTCTGTCTCAACTGTTTGCTGAAAGAACACGGAAGAGATGGCAAGAAATATTTTAGGAGAGAGCATCCATCCTCTTTATTCATCAGTTTGACCCTCTGAGCTCATGAAGATCTTACTGTGTTCTTTTGGCAACTAAGAACATCTATTAGAAGTCATTTATTGACAGTGCAATAATTATTCTTAACCAAACTAAATAACATTTACCTGTAGCGTGCTAAGTGTTTTGCTCTATTCACAAATTGTTGATAATGTGATTCTATGAATATGATTTATCATTTTAGAGCCGAAGGAAAAATTCCACCTTGATAGATTAAATAGTTTTATCTTATTTTTTCCTATATATAAGACTCTACCAATAAAAAGTCTCTCAAAATAATATGCATGGCACCGTAAAAACAAAAATGTGAATTTTTGCTTATATCTGTTTAACAACCCAGGTTGTTATTCCTAATTTGTTTATTATTGACTTTTGCTGAATTAAATTTCTTACGTATACGTTGCACCTGGTAGTTTTATTATAGTTGATCATGTTGTTTTTCATGTCTCTTTATTTCTTTTCTTCCTCCTATAATTGATGGAGATATACAGATATTATTTATAATGTATAAAAGTATTGTTTGTGAAATGAAATGAAATGAAATTTTTATTCGAACATGATACAAATATAAAAATAAAATAGTGCACAGTAACAAGAAGTGCATAAAAAAGAAGAGAAATCATTTAATTAGCTCTACATCCTTAAGAAAACGAAAAAATATGGTGTTTTATGAGGTAATGTATCTTTTACGGTGCCAGTAATGCCGAAATTAATAGTAAATAAAGACATTGTATTCTGATTTAGGAACGTGATTATGTTAGTTGTGTTACCACCGCCAGGCCACTAGAGGCAGTAGTAGGCCCGAAAAGATGCGACAAGGAGCAGATTTAAAAGTACACCGAAAGCTACAGAATTTGTTAAAAAAAAAAACGGAGCTGCGCTTAAGTAAATAAAAGATTGAAGTTCAAATACATTCTGACAGTGAAAATCCTTCCTAAAGGTGAAAATATATCACATATTTCAAAAGAAAATAAAAACGGGAGGCTGCGGATAATACAGGAAACAGCCCCCCCTTCACTTCCGGAGTGCAATGGTCCCATTTCCAAATAAGGTATGAAACTGACAGTGGTTCGTCTCCGCCCCTTTCTGTTTGCTGCAGCGAGGTCCTTCTCAAACTCTCCCACGTGAAGTCAGCTTTTCCAGGTGAGGTTTTAATACGTCTATTACCGGCTTTGCAACTACAATGATTTCAGAGAGCGTTAGCATATT
>NW_015113672.1:67132-80545 GCF_001443285.1 Poecilia latipinna | reverse complement strand
ACAACAGCCACTTCAGATAGAAAATGACAAAAAAAAAAAAAAAAACATGTATTTTTTGTCTGTAACATATTGTCCATTCAGTAAAGTTACTCGCAGGTAGCTGAAGATTCAAGAATTGAAGACTCGAGTTGCTATGCTCCATTATATGACCTAAGTAAAAGTAAAAAGTACAGTTCAGTAAAACTACTCCTACTCTGTGAGCAGGATTTTAAGTCTTTATTGAACCTCCCAGAGCCCTTCCAAAATATTTCAAGTACCGTAAATGAATATCCACCTCTGAAAAATGGCTAGTTTTATTAAACAACTAGCGCACAGAAATCTCTTTTCTTGATTTTTTTTCTTCTGCTTTTGGCAGGAAGTGTCCAATTAATTCATTTCTATTTTATGGAAAATAAAAAAAAAAGAAAATAATCCCATTGCTTGTAGTCAAATAAATAAATAAAATATGACAATGAATCAAGCTGCTGACGTTTTGTTTACATTTAATGGGAGCAGATGTGGCCAAAAATGTAGAAAGCCAATTCAAATCCAAAAAGGCCATAAAACATCATTAAGACACAAAAAATAACTTTACAGATTTCCTTTCGCTGTTTTGTAAGTCTGATCACAGAAAAAAAAACAAAAACAAATTTCTCATGTCTGTGAGCAGGATTTGAAGTCTTTATTGAATCTCAGGCAGAAACATATATTTAATCCTTTATTGCTCTTGTCATTCTGCATAACCTCCATCCAGAACAGTAACACTGAACCCTTCGAAACACTTATTTCTGTTATTTTCTGTAAAACAAAATCAGCAGGCTGTGATTGTGTATTGAAGGAAAGTGGCCTCTCTCCAACAAGACTTTGTCTCTTTGATATAATTTCTAAAACAAAGAAGAAGAAAAAACCCTCATCTCGTTCACATGTCATGTATTCCTTCCCATTGATCCTGACTGTAGCAGTATAGATACTGCCACTTCTGGTCTTATGGCTGATAGCTTAAGGTTTTGGCTGTTGTGTAAAACAGCTACAGCAGTCATTCTTCCTCAAAATGACAACAAAAACAAACAAACAAGCAAAAAGAGAGACTCCAAGCAAATCAAAATAATTTTTCCTGAATACATACATATCTAATTGCTTTTTTTTAAACTACTGATATTATTATTATAGTTGTTATAATTATTATTATTTTTATTAACGGTTATATCAACATGGAAGTAAACACAGTCAAACTTAAGTTATTGCCTCGATATTTTTTGCATGATAACAAATAAGATGGACAGCAATCAGGTGGATTTTAATACATACCGACACAACAAACTCTCCAGACAAATGGCATGCAGGACATGACACTGAGCAAGGAAGTAGAAACATTTCTGAACACCGTACAACATGAGCGCGTTGCGCTTTGAGGGAGTGTGTCTGGAAGACAGACGAAAAGGTTTTACAGATTACGTGTAACACTGTGTGCAAAAGGTTTTACATAAATATCAGACAGAACACACGTAACATAAACTTTAGGAACACACAACAGTAGTCTTTAAATTGTTCTTAAAATATGGCTTATCCAGATACATGTTTTCTTTTTTTTTTTTTTTTTCTTTTAAATAGCCACTCATGTATTCTTTTATATGTGATATATATGATTGTTTTGCCCACCTTGATGGTATGCGTTACATTTTTTTATTTTTTTTTTATGTACAAACTGAGTGAAGGTGGTGGACAGATATATTTTTCCATACTGCAGCTAACGCAGAGGAGAAAACAAAAAGTTCAAAATGTCTCAAACTAGAAGGGTAACCCATCTGAAATGTGACTTTAGCCCTCCACGTGTTGTTAGCTTTGAAATCTAACATGGCTGAAGCTAACATCAATCCAGCTAACATTAACCCGGTTGTTGAGTCAGTGTCGTCTGTTTGTTCACATCTGAGAAGTTTCCCTACTACAAAATTGTGATTTGACACCGTAACACTCCTCTAATTTCTACGTTGGATCTACGTTGACAATAAAAACCCGATTCAAGCCAACCTTGTGAATGTAGCCTGCAAATTCAGCCAGACAGTGTTAGCTTTAGTTAGCTGGCTAAGCTACTTCTTTAGCATGTCTTGCAGAGGGCCTGGCAGGTATTTCATCACTGTGTCCATGATGCTTTCTTCTTCCTCCTCATCCCCACAACCGGCCGGCACGGCTTTCTTGGGTCGGGTCAAGCTGCCGGCTGCGGGCTCCTCCGCAGCAGCCGCTGCCTCAGCCTCGGCCTCCTCCTTCTTCTTCAACCCGTACTGGCATTAAAACACAGAACAAGAGTGGTGAGTAATGCAAAGACGAAATACATATAAAAAAGAGAAGAGGATTGAGTTGCTATGTGACACATTGGATCCTTATTCAATGTGCACCCCCATTTTGGACCCAGACGTTGCCATTTCGCCTCAAAAATAAGATTCTATTTTGTTCAATGAACCAGTTGGTACCCTTAAACTTTACCACCGTACCCTATATATAAATTCCCGGGCAAATTATACGACGATAATCACAAAAATGCTTGAATCTCAATGAATTACACAATTGACTATAAACTAATGTAGATTTAATATTACACACCAAAGCATTGTTCAAGGTATTGAACCCTTTTTGGGACAATTAACTCTTACAGAATATGAGAAATGGACACCTGATCCAAATGAAATAGCAATAAAACACTTTATGCTGGTAGATTATAATTTTTTGAAGTCACATAGCTTTCTTATAATGGGCAAGAAGTAGACTGTAGGAAAATTGAATCATCAATTTTTAACTATGTTCGGTATTATTGCCAAAGTCGACATGAATTAGTCAGTACAAAGTTTCTAGTGAGAAAAAAACTCCTTATCTTACCTGAGAAAGTGAAGTTTAAAACTATCAAAATGATAATTAAATTACCAGAGTTGATGCAACTGTTTTAGTACCTGCAGAAAAACTACTGAATAGTCTTTTGAGAGTGAGGATTTGTTTATCCAGTCACCTGATGTCTGTTTTTGCTATTATTTCTCGGTTTGGGCAAAAGAAGCTTTAAAAGGGAATTATTTTTAGGAAACTAATCAACTCAAATCCACTTTGTCTCACTTTAAGCCCAGTTCTGATTTGGGTGGAACATTTTTAAGGAGATACTCTGCTGTAAGCCACATAAACATTAACAATCAGAAAATCTGCATCATCTTCTGATTTAGTTGTATTTCCTCCTCAGCTCTCTATCTGATAAATCCCAGTCCTTTTTCTCGCCCTTCTGTCTCTTTTTGTTCTGCACAGCTTCCTGATCCATGTCTGGTGTATTTTAAACAGCAAGTTAAAAATAAGACAAAAAGAAGAGGAAAAAAAGGCTGCAACTAAAAATAGCAAACTTCAGTAAAGCAGGTCAAAATTTAGCTTTAAGGAGAAACACAAATGATCACGTCGTGCATTATTTTTGGATTGTTACACTTTTCAGGGGCTGTTCTATCAAGTCATTTTTGTTTAAAATGATTGACTTTACCCTTAATGAGCTAGCGTGTTAATTAAAAACTTCTCTGGGAAATTGGCATTCTTTGTTTTCCTAATAATGGTAATCTATTTCCATTTCCTGTTCTTTCCCTTTGGTTAATGACTCGCTACACTCAGACGGCAGATGTGGTTTACATCATACCTTATCCCTGATGCCTTGCCTCATCTGTTCCCTCTCAGCCTCCATCTTGGCGTATTTGGCCTTCCTCTCCTCCTCCTGCTGCCTCAGCGCTTCCTGTCGCTCCTCCTCTTTCTTTGCTGCATCGGGGTCCTCCTCCTTCTCCTCCCCGCCCAGCATCTTGCCCACATCAGGGGGGCCTCCTGAGAAACAAAAAGACGGCAGCGTAAAAGAGAGACATCAGGTACAGTGACAGCTCCAGCTGGTCTCTGAGACCGGAGTGTCAGAAAATTCAAGCTAGACTGTGGGATGGAGTGAATTAAACGGAGGCAGACACAGGATGAGACAGAAAAGTAAAAGATTTTTGACAGAACAGATTGCACACACAGAGTATTCCAGGTAAAGATTTTATGGACGTCATGACATTTGAACAAGCTGTTTTGATAGAGTGAGCATGAATTTCATTTTTCCTCCAGTTCTGCCTCGATAGAAACTTTTGGAGCATCTGTTGTGCGAGACTTTGGCTTCTGATAGGTTCTCTCTGGCAAAATGGCCTCAGGGGAGGAAAAGACTAATAGCTATTAGATGATCATTGCAAATGGCAACTGGAGGGAGGCTTGCTGGTGATTGAGCCTTCAATCCTGTAGCTTAGCTTTTTTCCTCATGCAGATTGTTATTCTCAGGGAATTGCTGAGAATTTCATGAGTTTGGTTGTTCAGGCCACATGCAGCTTGTGAATCTAGAGAAGACTTTACACCATATCCATTAGCGTGATGTATTGGGGCGTCCTTCAGGAATAAAGAGTATTGAGGTTGCTTAAATAAAAAGCCCCAAAATAAGAGCTGTGTCTGCTTGCATGACATTGAGTCTATCTTCTACACAGTGGGTTTAGTGGCTGAGCTAATCCTTAGCTTGAAGGTGTTTAGTTTATGGACAATATTACAAGACACAATCTCTTTGTCTTCATTTACAGCTGAGCAGTGAGGTCTACTGTCACAGACAAATTAACTCGACTTGAACAAGTAGAACCCATGGCTGTAATGGTAAAAACAACTTGGGAAAACAATCACGGTCGCTCGGTTCACTACTCCCGTCCCTCATTTCTGACGTCTGTCACGGTGCCTCACTGATTAATTGACGTAGATGTAAGGAGTCAGTTGCCTGTGAGTGATGGTAGGATATGTTATGTGGCCGCTGCTCTGGCTGTACCAAAAAACACCAACTGGTTTGTCCCAAATCCAACCCTTTCCTATGATCGTGAGATATGGATTTTGACCCAATGCTTCAGATCCCAGATTAACCCGGCTGAGACGAGCCTTCCCTGACAGGGCCGCTGATTCTCTACCATGAAAGAAGTAATTTCAGGTAATCAAAATAACTCCTGGTTGACTCGGGCACATCCCAACGGGAGCAGACCACCAGGCAGATCCAGAACCTGGGGAAAGGACAATACATCCCTTCTGGGCTTTGAGAAGCTTTCGTTTACCTGGAGTGGATCTGGAGAACTGGAGTATTTCTAGGGAGAAGAACATCTGTAGGCAGAAGACCTAAAAACAAAAAACGGTGAACGAATGAACCCAACAGAAAGCTTTGGTCACGTAGAGGGCTTTAGGAGCTTTGTTCTTTATTCTAATGGCAAAGAATACAAAAACTAAAGTTACCTAAAACAGTAAAGAGAAAAATCCATGAATCACCTGCTTTGTTTAATTTCTTTATATTTTGTTTTACGCAGTAGAGGTAATCATTTATTTTTCAACCTGTTTTCATCCAGGGTAAACTGAACTGAGAAGGTCAAGCCTACTAGACTTTTCGTAACAAAGCTGATATTTTATGCTACAAATACAGGGAAAAAAATCATTTTTGGGGATTTTTTTTTTTTTAGACATTGACAAAATAATTAACTATTTTAATTATTAACCAAGTGAAGAGCATGAATTTTTCTCCGTCTCTTCTCGAACGCCTCAACTTCAGTCGGACTTACATAAAAGTTTAAAGAAGCTCATTTCCTAGAAGAGAACTCAGGAATATTTATAGCTGCTTGAAGCAAAATGATTCGTCCAAATCTGACGTTTAGAAAGATTTATGTCGTGCGACAAACCAAGGAAGATCTAATGCCCTTTCGAATTCTTCCGCAGTATTATTTGAAATGGAAGTCCCTTCATTTGAGCAAATATATTGCTGTAAAAAGGAGGAGATAGTCGTATAAAAAGAGAGAACTAGTTTTCCTGCCTGTCCGAATTATCCATTTCCATCACTGGAAATCTGCTGAACGTAAAAATAAAAATAAGTCTGTCTAAAGGCATCTTTGTAAACACAATGAACAGAAATGCCAGTGGTGGGAGAAATTTAGTTGAAGACCAGAGTAGACAAATGAACAGAAGAAGGGAGGCGCGGGGGGAAAGGAACAAGATAATTTCAATGTTGTGTTACCAACAGACTAATTTTGGGAAACAAAACGGGGAAGCGGGCTATCTCTTTGAGGCTTTATCGTCCAATTAGCTGAGCTGCTCCAGTCAGCAGGATTACCCTTCAGTTTATGAGCGGCCACACAGAGACTGGTGAGCGTGTGACGGCCGAGGAAGATGACGAGGAAGAAAACAACACAAGCAGAGAGGGGACGACTGGAACGAGATAGAGAGAAGAGGAGGAGGAGAGGAAGGGAAGAGGCATTTGAGGGGAAAAAATAAACAGCCGAGAAGTCTGCAGCTGCCCGCGGTACCGTTGGAGTTTCGACTCATTCAGCATAATAAAATCAGACTTCAGCATGTTGAGGGAGAGAGAGGCAAAGCATCCTAATAAGCCTAATAAATCAGACAACTACTTGAATGGGCCGTCCTTCAAATAGTTCTATTAAGTAGCTTTTTATGGCAAAAAACACTATTGAGATTCCTTTTCTACCAGGAAATGGAGAACAATGTTGTAGTGCTACGCAGCTGTAGCTTAGTGCTCAAATACCTGGGCTTAACCCTGTATAAAAGTGCCACCTTGAAATTAGTGGCTGCAGCTGAAGTCCACTTGCTCCTTTTTACCGACGCTGTAGATCAGCTCCGACCCTCAGAAAAGCCTCCAGCCACAACGAGGAGCATCGATTTCTCCATAAATCAAACTTCTTAAGTTGCAGAAGGAAGAAGAGACTTTGGCATTCGCTCCTTGAAAACCAGTAGATGGAAATAAAATGACTAAATACCTAAATAAGTATATTTAGAGACCATTGCCTTAACGGTCCATTTAAAGGGAATGTGACATATTTCTTAAAATATATATATTCATTATTTAAGTGACTAGACTTTCTAGGATCTTCTAATGAGTTTCTGTTTCCCTGGGATATAAATAAGATCTGACACAGACACACATTTCTAGTCAAGAACCCATACTCATATTCCAAGCACACAGTAAGGATAATAAAGGTTTTTTAAAAACGAAAAGCTAACTATACCAACTATTGAGTGTACTTTTTGTTTAAGTCTGATGTCAGTACCGTTTTGGGTTCTACCAGCAAAGCTTTTCTCCAATTGTCAAGTTGATCAAACTTTTAAAATGTCACAAGAAAAAAAAGTGAATTATGGGTGCTTCATTAGATAAAGAGGAGCCAAGCTAGCATGGACCAAACATCTCAGAAAAATGGAGAGAACCTTACTAGGTTTAGAGTTTTTCAGAGTTTCATGCCTCTGGTAAGGCACAAACTTGAGTCTAAAACCACCTCATGAAAACTTAATCCAACCTACTTCTGTGAACATACTGGACCTGAATCCAGTAGAAACCCTTTGGGGTGGTGGACATTCAAAGAGGCATCACTGTGTGTTAGAAGTTTGTGAAAGGTTATGGTTGAAGACTAATTGCTATTTTTTTTTTTTTTTTTTTTTTTGTTGGTCAAAGAAAGTCTCACAAAGTAACAGGAGTACCAATAATTGTTCCCCTGGTGAGTTTGTTAAAAACACTTACTTTCAAGAAGGGATGTTTACACCATGAATACATAGGTACTTTATATGACATCAATGGAAACACAATAAAATAATAAAAACAACATTTAAGCTTTGTTGAAAAGGACAAATTAATGTGACAAGCACCGAAAAATATTGTGTAAAAAGAAAATTTATTTAAATCTAAAGCTAATTTTTCATTTGAATTTCAATAATCTCATTTTTCAGTCACTCATCAGTGATCAGACAGTTCAGTAGTGAGATTCTTTGATCTAAAAAGTCTGTAAACAGAAATGTTTTAAGCGTTTCCTGCACACATCAGGTTTGCAGGGATTTGAAGAGCTTATAACTAAATGTTGTCTAACTCAGAAATGCATTTTGGCCTGAGATCATTTAGTGCTTTATAAACCAACAATCAGATAACAAACATTTTCTGAAATTTTCAATGTAAGATTATGTTAAAATAAAAAACGCCACATTTATTCTGAGCCTTTTTCCACATCTTTACCAAAGGGGGCCAGTAAATAGCTTTGTACTTTAAGTGGAGAACAACAATAGACTGAAGTATTTTGACAACGAGGGGTAAAAATTCAATGAGGTCACAGATTTTCCTGCCGGAGGAGAGATTACCACAGATTTGACACTTCTGCTATGGGAAGGAAAAGATGTAAACGGAGCGAAGGAGACGTGTGTGCACATAAATTGTTTACTTTCATTTCTGGCTTATATCCATAAGCTCTGGTGGGGTTTAGCTTTTCTTGCCCCGCGTGTTCAAATGAACATATCGTGTAAATTCTCATGAAGAGCAAAATGCAAACGCATAAACTGAATATAGAGTATCTGGTGTGAGTCTCAGTCACTGGCTGTATTTACATATTCTATATGTGCTTTTAAACCTGCTGCAGTGTGCCTCTTGACAGCTTCTGCATACATTCACTCTGCATTCATGCAGGAGAGAGTGACTGTATAACCTGAAGTGGGTTAAGGTCGCAGCAAATAATGCATTCATAGGAAAACATGAAGCGTTTCAAGTGGTGCTAGCAGAGAAACGGTGTACTATATTACCCAGCATGCCTCTTTTTTTCTGCAGATATTGAAATGAACAGTCTTTGAAACTCAAATTAATCTCCACATAATGTTTTTAACCTTCAATATGCAGATTAGGATCCATACACGTAACCCTAAGTGAAGCTAATTTAGTCTAAGTGAACAAAATGCTCAAATTCAGTAGATTAAGATAATCTGTTCAAACCTGATTATTGTTTTTTGTTAATACTCCAAATATATGCCTTTCAACTATTTCACATTTGCATAAAATCTGCATAGGAGGTTATGTGTTCAGATTAGGTGTCCTGCATGTGTACATTGTTGCCAAAAACACAGAGAATACAAAAACTAACAAAGGTTTTAACAGAAAAAAAAAAACCATTTAATTTCAGCCTCTCTTGGTGCCAGTTTTATACAAACTGCACTGAACATACGTGGAGATGCCTCACACCAGCGCCATTAAAATTAAGTCATCATTATGGGCTAAACCCGAGTGTCCAGATAGCTGTTTTGGCCTAATTGCACCACGATTCATTTCAATAATACTTGAACTCAGCAGCGAGACAAAGGGTGTCATTTCTTAAACCCTCTCTGCTAAATTGCCTCTTTGCTAAGTCTTTGTTAAATCCAAAGCCTCCAGGGAAAGTGGGGAAGATCGCTAACCTCAGCCAACTTTCCCAGTGCTTGAACTTTTAGCAGCATCAGATAAACAGCGGCTTTATCTTCCCTCTTCTCAGAGGAAGGCTCTTTAAATCCAGCGCATGGTTGGACGGACCAGGTCCGCGGGTATTAACGACGGCAGAAATGTGGCGGTAACAAAGAAGAGCAGCAGCACTTTTTCCTCCTCATTTTTATGCTTTGGATTCATTTTAGTTTCCTCCCAGAAGCAGAATAACAATCGGGGCCGTGGTTGTTTTGCACTAAATCCTCGTGTCATATGCACAGCTTAATGGCTTGTCTGCCTGCATGGCATTTTTGTAAACACATTTAAGGAAGTTTTATGCAAGAAATTCACTAAATTCAACTCTAATATGCAACAACTTTATTCAAGGAAGACACATCTGTCAGATTCTCTGCTCTGTAACACTTGGTTTTGATTTATTTTGATGCTTTCTACCGACTTATTCATTTGAACAGCTTGTTTTTGCAATATTTTCTTCAGATGAACCATAAAAAGTTTCACCAAAGCTGCTACACAATCAGGTTTTGTGTAAATTATTTCTAAACATAAAAAAGTCTCGGCATGAAGATGACAATGTAATTACCTGTGGGTAAAAAATATTTGTTCACTTTTTTACTTTTCATTGTTTCCTTGTTTTATCAAACTAATCTTTCTTTTTTTTTACTGCAAGTTTTTATTGCCTTTAACTTCCCCTTAACTTAGATTTGACCAAAGTTACAAAACAACAAACTTCTGCTCGGAGAGAACCGTTTATCCAAACTCTTTATCACGTTATGATGATGTGAACATAAGACGCTCATCTCTTAAAGTCATTTTAAGAGACTAAATGTGAACTGATGTAATTACTTCACAGGTTAGCTAAAAAAAAACTTATTGGTTTTTTTTCTCTATGCTGTTGGAAGTAGGTCTGTCATGATGGATTTAAATGATTTCCATTCGGGCAACAATTGTTAAAGAGAGGCTCGCCTTTAGAATCATTAAAGTCTCCATTTTGAGAAACAAACATTTCATCCCCAGTAGGAAGTAGTTAGTCTGCACTTCCTTTCTCTTTTGCCTGGCTGTTAATGACTTTTTAAAATTCAATTTAATTATTGTTGTTTTATTTGTTTATTTTGGATATTTTTAAATGTTTTCCGCTTTCAGTGTTAAATGTTTCTTTGAAATTATTATTATTTTTTTATCTTTGAGTTGGTGTTCTCACGTTATTGTGCCATTTTTATATAATATTAGTTGAAATATTAGTTGAAACTGATCTCAAAATGACAGGATTATCATTTATTGCAATCATTTCTGAGACAATTTATTGTCCAGCAGGATTTATTACAGCGAAAGGCCTCATCTGGACTAAAGTTGTTTGGTCTTAACTAATATTCATTTATTTTCATCAAAGTCTGAACATTATAGTTTTGGTCAAAATTAAAAAAAGGAGTAGCCTGATAAAGGACAAGTTATCTAGATTACCTAACTTACACACGATGGATGATAAACAGTGATTATCAATTTATATAATTTATTATATTCACCTCATTCATTTCTCACAAGACAAAAGTAAATGCATTTTAACATTAAATTTGTCATAAATTTCTCTCTAGATCTGTGTGCCTTACCTCCGTTCTCCTGCTATTAGGATATTAATTATATAAATGAAACCATCATTTCTTTTGTAAGGATCAATTGTCATGAGAAAAGCTTTTTTGTTCAGTACAAAAATATCTTCAAAATCAAATCAGAACAAAAGAAACAAACTCAATAAGGAGATTAAAGACACTTTAAACACATAATTTTGTTTTTGCCGACGTAACAGAGAATCTTTGTGTGTACGTGTGTGTATGTGTGTGTGTAGGTTTGCCCGTCATGTACTGAAGATCCGATCCATCAGCCAATCGTGTTACAGAGCCGTTTAACGAAATTATCTCCACTTTCAGGGAATCGGGGAGGAAGGAGTCTCTCAAGGTGTCTCTTGTTTCATTTCCCCTGAAATGGCTTCACTTACATGTGATTCCCTCTTTGGTAGTGAAGAGTGTAAAACTGGATCCACATACGTTAGAATTTAGGACCAAATAAAAAATAGCTGGTAATAATTGCTCCGAAATAGCAATAGAAGAAGAAGACATTTTACGATTAATGTAAATTATGTCCATAAGAAAGACCGTGATGAGCCAATATGGTTTAAAACAAAATAATTGTGGTGGGCTAGTGTGAGAACAGAATCACTGTAAAGCCTCTCAGCATGTTTCATTTTTCTTGGTGTTCTGCAGAGTATTGACTTTTCTGGAGGCATTTTCTCTTATTAAAGCTCTCCTTCCCTGGCCTGTCAGTTTAGGACAGACCATTTTCTGTGAGATCTTCAAGTATTGGGAAATTATTTGAGAAGTCAATTCATCTTTAAGCTTCTTCAGACTTTACCCTCGACCATTAATTTACAGAAATGGCAACTCTGTTTATTAAATTTATTAAATTTCTGAAGCCAATCTGTTGAACAGAATTTAATTTGGGGTCGTCAGAGGAAAGGGGACTGATCCCATTTGCACATCACGCATTTTAGATTTTTATCTGCTTGAAATTAACGTATCGGTTTCCTTCCACTTCATTCCTTACGCTCTACAAATGGCTAAGAGTTGGGTGCCATTTTCCCTAAGGCAGTCATATTGCTGCTTGAGGCCTTTGTAGTTTGACTGAACTCATGTCATTTCCCTCTTAACAGAGTAGTGTTTTAAATTGAATTTGAACGTTGGAGCTCATTAAAATGTCTTTTATAACAATGATCCAATCTGTCACACTGGGTTGGTAAAACCAACTGGAAAACCCCCCTTTGGATTTCCCACTCGGAAAATCAGAGAATCAAACGATCCAATATGGCCGCTTCTCCCATCAACAGTTGTAAGCTGTGAAGGAAACATGTCTATTTTGAAGGACACACTTAGTGGTGTTTGGATGTGTAAAGTAGAGTTTAAAACAATGTTTGTAAGTCATGCTACGCATAATAGCTACTTGGTGGAATCCTGATTTCTCCAACTACGTTAATGGGAAAACCTGTGAAGTCATTCCCAGCCCCAAGTTCCAACTTCTAAGGTAAAGGGAACACGACATAACTTCAGATTTTCTGAGTATTGGAAGTGCTGGGTCAGTTCTTGAGCACTCTGCAGCGGGAACAAATATTTAACTGTGGCTTTAAGTTCCTCAGCAGAAGCTGTTTGCCATCCTGTTTAATTCTTTTCAAACAAACAATGACCCATCACTAATTAAAATGTGTTCCAGTGGTTTGGTACGTTCATTTAGAGGAGACTTATGAATAAACGTCTGGGGAAAATAAGGTTTTTGGGAAGCTTCATTACTGTGTCGGTAATGGTTAATCTTAGCTTAAGCTCTAGCTTTTTGGCTAGCGGTCGAACACAAAGTGGGATTTTTCTCCTGTCCAAAAGATGTTGCGTCATTAGTCTCTCTTTTTAGTGACAGGTTTGCAGCTTTTGACTGTTTTGGGCATCAGGTGACATACAGTTTTCAGCTGTAGTGGCTCATGGCAGAGCCAAGCAAGCCAGGCGAGTATCAAATTATAGCTCTGCTGAGTCATTTCAGTTCAACTACGCTCCGTCTTCCTCTCCGTATCTGTAACTAGAGCCGCCTTAGAGGATTATTTAATGCACTGGAAGCATTCTCTCAGTCACGAAGACTCATCCTCACAGTGCCGCAGCTTTGGAAAACACAGTTGAAACTAAATAGGCAAAAAAAAAAAAAAAAAAACTGACCCGGGAAGTTTGCAGCTGAGAATCTGACTTCTACAACTTGGAAAATGTAGACTGTAAAATACAGCCTGGTTTATTTTATTTCCCCATCTTTCAAGGTTATCGGGTGGACATAAAAATTTCAAACCACCGTCTCAGCAAATATCATTGTGATGAGGTATAAACTGTCCAGTTAGTTTGGCGAAGCAAAATTTTCCTGACCCAAACCAAGTATGGTGTCTAAACAGAGTCCGACAGAAAGAAGAGAGAATGGAAAAACAGTTCAACTCAACTCTCACGGTTAAATAAATCGTTGTTTTGCTCCATCGTCATCATCCTGAAAACCAGTAGATTTTTTTAAAACTTTCAAGTCCCTAAAACTAAACAAGGCAATCCATGTTTTGACCTTGACAAATACATCTTTGCACCTTC
>NW_015113672.1:45227-63034 GCF_001443285.1 Poecilia latipinna | reverse complement strand
TATATATATATATATATATATATATATATATATGGCAAATAATTACAATATATATATATAAACATGAGGTGCACGTGTTTTGTTTACACCATAAATGCTAATGGAGGTTCAGCTTCACTAAAGTGTGAAGAGGAAAACGCAATTTCATACAATGTGTGAAAATGACTGTCACAGCAACTGATTTCATTGTTGGTTTTTTTTTCTCTATGGTTTCTATGATTATCCTGACGATGTTTATGAAATTCTAAATTTCAAACAATCTTTTAGACTTGCTTTGTGATGTACAGCTAACTTTAAAAGAAGAAAAAAATGGGTGTAACTCGTTAAGCGTGACAGCCGATTGCATTCCGGTTTCTGTTGGACTCCCCAGAATCGGACCTCGTTCTGCTTAATGAGGTGCTATGAAGGTCAACACCAGAACCCAACAGCAATGTGTGATATTGGTGGAGACCGAACTGAAACACATTCATGAATCTAGTAAATATTTGATTCTGGTCTCTTAATTAGCTCAAAAAATCTAACTTATGTTGCTTGAAAAAGTAATATGAATGTTTTGTGTTTTAGTCTGAAAACACAACATTATGTTATTGTTGCCAACTCAAAATGAAGTTTTTTATTTTTATTTTGGGTAAATGATTGGAGACCAGATACTTAAAGTATCGAATGTGTCTAGCAGTTAATATAATAAAAGCACTTTAAACTTGGAAACGCGTTTGTTTCAACAAACATTGCACATCTATTGCATGTGCAGACGTGTCTACATTATTGTTGAATTAAAACTAAAATCACAATTTAAACTAGAACTGCAAGCAGTTATAATGGCTTTCTCGCCTGACCCAGCAGGTTAAAAAGAATCAAGTTAACAAAAAATTTTATTTCAGATATTTAGATAAACTGAGCTGGTCCAGCTTTAAAGTGCTTATCCTAAAGTAAAATCACAGAAACTAGTCATTTTGAAATGTTCAGAGCTCAATTTTGTCCTGATTCACTTTTAAATAGTTAAAAGAATGTTATCAAGCAAATATATTGCAATATTTTACCTCTGTTACATATCTGACGGCAAAAACAGTGAAATATGTGAGTGTAATGAAATGAAATTAGAGCTGAAAAATGCCCTGATAAGCAATGACCATTGATGCTGTGTGGATCTTAACTAACATGTACTGACAGACTCTGAGCAGCAGATCAATAGATCCCTGGATTGATTATCTAACTGATTGGTTTGCTTCATTATCAGACCACCTCTACCCTCTCAAAATGATTTATAGTTCAACCTTTATGCTGAGTCGGTCGTTTTGTCGACATTCCGCTACATAAGGTCAATCAATCTAAATGGGAAAGGAACTGTAGGTTGAAAAAGAAAAAAAAAAAAGCTTCATCCCGCAGAGAATTGGTGTTGCACATCAAACTCTACGACTTTCTAAAGTTTCCCCCACCCACTGGAGCCGACCCGCTCACAAAGACAGGCACAAGCGCCCCTTTGCAGCAGACGTGAGGCACTGAACCCACCCACTCTCTCGAAATCTGGCATCTGCAGCTCGGACTTAAAACTTGCCTCCAACTCAATGCAGTTGATTTAAGAATTCACAGTGCGGCTGCAGGGCACGCAGCGGCTTATGTAGAGTGAGGCAGCGGCTGCCTCTCCTGCATCCCAATGAGATGACGGAGTGGGTGGTGGGGGGAGAACAGGGGGCTACATGTCAGCCCCTGCCGTTCAACCGTAGCCGGCTAACTGCTGCAACCTGGAGAGCGGCGGCTCGACGGCACGCACGACTGAGCCGAATGGGAGAGATCCCTGCATTAAAACGGCCGGTGCCACTTTCCTGATCTTTGCCTTGGAGCTAAAGCTGACAAGGTGGTTCAGTTGCAGAGCTATTATTAGGACTAATTAGAGGCAAATATTATCCAAGAGGATGGAGCTTGAAGGATGTAAAGGACAAAAACTCAATTTTTTTGCTCTAATTCTCTCCTGTCTTTGTAGCTTGCTTTCAAGGACTTTGACTTTTCTTTCCACATAAGTTACTCTGTGTGCGTATGTGAGAGTGAAATCTTTAGTTTGGTGCAGGATGCAAAAACAGCCCAACGTCCCACCAACAACTACAAAGCAAGCGCCGCTCGACAGCGTCCCTTTAAATCCTGAGCACTGCAGTGCTGTTAAATCAACCTCGCGCCAAGGCAGACGACTCACCTCCCAGCGCAGCTTTCATTATAAAATTCATGATGAGGCAGTTCTGCGTTCCCTTCCCTCAGTTGTCGACGTTATCGAGGACAGACCTGGAGCCAGGGGACAAAACACAGGAGTTTTAAACGGGATGGGGATCAAAGAAAGAGGGAGAGAATATATACACCATAAGCACCCAAAACCCAGTTTTACTACTGAATTGCTATAAATGTCCATCCACAGACTCGAGATCGTGTTTACTTTAGACTAACCCGGGCTCTTTCTGGAGCAGCGGTGAGTTTAGACGAGGCACCTGTGCCCTCGATTTACAACCTCACTCCATCTTGAGAGGATTTATGCTGACACCGCCTGACTTCAGAGTAATTCATCCTCATAAAACGACGACCAGAAACGAGGGAAGGAAGGTGAAAACAAAGGCAGGGTCGCGCTCATCCAGAGGCGGCTGCGTTTTGCATCCACTGGACCCTGAAGGAGCTTCACTTTGCACAACAAGGGAAAAAGCTTTGCAGAAATGTTTAGGACACTTTCATTGTCCTCCACTTCAGCATCCCTTATACCATCCTAACGATATTGTAAGACTTTTTATGAAACCAAATTTTTAGTAATCATACGTATAAATGTGCATTTTTTTTCACAATATGGAAGTTTATTCCTGTGAGATTCAAAACTCACGTTAGCTGTATGACACTGAGTTTCACGGAGGTTAAACAATCTAATTAATTTAAAGCTTGACTCCTGATTTGTGTACTCTCTCTCTATGTATAATTCAAAGGTAGTCTGTGCAGTCCTGCTGCATTCTCCTGCATACCCTTGACACTGCAGCACAGGCAGATGCGTTCATAACTTCCTGCATCAGAGTCGTTGTGCAGCAGTTGGAACGTCTTCCGATTGTTTCCTGATTTCGTCCCACTGCACCAGGACCCCCAGTTCCTCCTAGCTCAAACCCGTCCGGTCGTAACTAAGTGTTCTCATCCACTCTCACTTCACCTCCCGCTATCACCGCGTAGGACGGACAAAACCCAGCGCTGGAAAACATAAGTTACGTAAAAGAGAAGGTCACGCGAGCACAAGCATCCTCTGGTGAGAGGTGCAGAGACCTGCCACCGTCCCGTCCCGTCATCCAACATTCTCCCCGCATCATTTACCTGCTTTTTCTATGCTCCCCCCTTTCCTTGGCGCTCCTTGAATCAGCCGTCTTCCTTCGTCTCCTCGCCGGGAAGAAACAAAACGAGCGATTTACGCGTCTCAAGCGAAGCAATGTGCCCCTCTTTGTGCAAGCAGCACTCAGTTTGCAGTCATGCCGGCTGTGTCAGAGTCAAGGCTGCAGCGGAGGAGGAGGAGGAGAAAGAGGAGGATGGGGAGAGTCTATTCCTGCAGGACGAGGGGGAGAACATGCACAAAAAGGGGGAGGGGGAGGGGGAGCTACACGGATGATATGCCCTACCTCTTCAGTGTAGTTCAACTTCTACAGTGAGCACGAAACATTTAATTTGGTGCGTTCTAGTACTCTATTTTACTCGTGAATGCATGTGATTTGTACGATAAACGTGCTTAAATCTTTTTTTGTTTAGTCCTCCTTGTGCAGATCTTAGCTGTCCAGAAACACCTTGTGTCTCCTTGTGTCTTGCCAGTGGAAAGCCATCTGCATCGCTCCACTCTTAACTACCACCAGTTGTACTTTTATCCCCGCCAGGATTTGAGACCGTGCATTGGATAAACTGACGGACTATCACAAGGACTCGATCAGCCCGGTTCTTACTTCACTTTCTTTCACCCAGCAGCCTCACTGACCTGAATAACGAGTCCACCTGCTCGCCTGTCCCCAAACACACTCATCGCTGCCCTGACATCAAGGACAAATAACGTGTTTGTCGCCTGACCTGGATTCTGACTCTAAACTCTAAAATGAACTCATCTGGAGTTGTAAGTGCTTAAGTCGTTCCCCTTTTTTCTCATTTTCGTGGTGACATTTGGGCACGTGGTGAAGAAGACAACGAAAGAGCCCAGAAAGCTGTTAAACATTTCCCTCCGCCTGCAGCTAGTGTTCAAGATAAAGTTTTAACTGTTTTTTTTTTTTTTTTTTTCATCCTCAGGAAATCTATGGATGAGAACGAACTCTCATTTTTATTGGTCGCTAAGTGAACACCATGCAGTGAAACACATGATAGAACTGCTACAGATCAATACCAATGCCTGTTTAAATCAGTAAAATTGGTGATTAACATCAATTTATAACTTTATCGTGTTTAAAGTGTAAGGTCCATCTTACCAACCTTGAAAATTCTGGACAAAATATCTTTTTTAAAAAGCTATTTAAGGAGTTTGTGGTCCATAGGTTTCATTCTGCCTCCCTCACATTCTTCTTATCAAGGAAGCTCTTATTAGAACCAGAATAGGGGGCAAGATGTTATAAATTTATTCTTCATTTTCATTCATGATTTCTCTTACTTGCTATATGAGCTATTCATATTTTATTATGGAGTGAATCAAATGAAGTAGATGAAATGAAATAAAACATTAAATTACATATTTTAGATTAGCAGGCTTCAGCAGTTTAAGGTAAACCAGATGTAACTGCCTGAACATGGAATCAGCTCAGCTTTTTAATGATCATATTTCATGTTTTTCATTTGTTTGAAGAAGTTTAGTGTTGCTTCAGTTGTGAACAACTGCATGTAAAATGATGCTTTGAGAATTTTTTATTTTAATTTTTTTTTGTCTACAGCAGTAAATTATTTCCGTCTCCCTCTCAGCCGGTATTGAGCAGCGTTCACAGCTGCATCCTGCCGCTGCTTCCACTCTTTTTCTTTTTCCCGACTTCACTTGATGCCTTTTCAAGTCTGTGTCCAAACACAGATGTGAGATTGGGGCATAATCGATAGGCTACATCCTTTTTTTGTTATTTTTGTATTTCTTGTATCTAATAACACTCTTTACACATTTTTTTATTTTTATTTTTTTATTTTTTTATTTTTTTTTTCATTTTAAATGAGTCATTATTATGATTGGCATAGATATGATTTTTTTTATGACCCTGACTTTCTGGTACCCTTCCTTTGTAAATTTGGAACAGTCAAAATATAGCAAATGCACATTGTCACATTAAAATGGCAGCATGAGAAAGATTCAGGTAAAACGATGAGAACGTATTCTTCATCAGCAATTACGATGAAAGAGTTTTACTACACGCTCATCAACAAAACTATATTCAAAACATGTCTCTATCACTCTTTTGTTTCAGCAAAAAGAGAAATTTGTTCAGGTTTCACATGCATAACTGAGGTTATAGAACGGTGAGATGGAAACAAGTCTCCTAAGATCTCTGTACATCGTGGATTACATCCACGTGTGTAAGACACGGTGTCAGACAGCCCGTCTATACAGAAACAATCTGTGCATCCTCTGATTCATTAATCATGAAATGCTGAGCCTGGCAGGGTTAGAGCAGCTCTCGCTACAATGCAAAGGTAGATGGGAATCGATAAAAATCCTTAGGGGACACAGTCAGATTTATGGATTAGGACTTCTCATCAAAATGGAAGAAGAAGAAAAAAAACATCTGTAGAGAATAACTTAACAAGTCAAAAACATAATTAGTTTGCTGTGAAGAGTGCATCTCCAGAATCTGCCTTTTAACTCTAATATCAGAAAAATTATTAGGTATTGATGCACATCAATGACTGTGTGAGTGTGATTGTAAAGCTTATTTATTTTAGTAACTCAGATCCAAACAAGACACATAAAGGCACATTGTTTATTCCTGCTGTTTTTGATCATTAAGGTGCTTTGCCACTAATGAAATCCCCCGAACTGAATCGCTCACTTCTGCTGAAGTGTAAATGTTGCAAAGGGCCAACAAAGAAAGATGCTTAATGCAGAAGCTTTATGTTACGGCCCACACACTCCTGGGGGAAAGACTGTGCAGACTTGGCAGTTGTCCTGCAGACAGTCACTTCCACCGTCCACAAGAAATTAAGCCAAAAAAAGAAGAAAAGGAAACCGCTAAAGAAGCTGGCTAATCAAGCAGCGCTACATCCATGCATATCATTTTTAAGCTTAGTTGAAGAAAAAGTGTGTTAGTGCAGCAGAAACAAAATGTTCATGTGGCTTCTTTTTATGATTGCTTTTATGATACGTCTGGAATCTTGTCTATGACTAGGAGCTTATGCAAAAATATTACTTTGAGCAACTTTCACTGCATTTTACACACGAGAGGCTTTGGTGTTTAACGTGGGGTCGTTGAGGAAGTTTGATTATTCCAACTTCAGGGCGTATTCTTGATCATTTTTACAGTTTGCTAAAGAATCTGGCTTTTCAGAGTTCTTTATGCAAGCATACAACTGGAAATGTTCAGGGGGACACATGTATTTTTGTTGTACAAAAATACATGTGTTTTGCATTCCTTGTTCATGTGTTTGATTTTATACTGATGTCATGTTCGAAATAAAATAAATAAAGTTAAGTGAAAGGATAAGGTATGTTGTACAAGTGTAGGAGAATTAGTTCCATTTATTAATAAAAAAAACTTTTCTCGTGTCTTCTAAGCGCTACTACCTTTGACATTTCAGTAATTAACTTTAACTTTCTCCATTTATGCAAACTGAAGTGAAAGAAATACTGCTGTATAAACAGCAGCACACATTACAGAATGATTTTGGTGTTGTTTTTAATTCATTACCATATCTCACTCACTGTACTTTGAAAATCTGAAGATGCACAAACATTTGTTGATGTTTACCTGCGTGCGATCCAAGTGAGCTCACAGTTTCCAGCTCCAGAGATAAAACCTTTTTCTCCTTTTAATCACATTTTGAGCTCATTTTCACATATTAGGTGTTTTAAATATTAATGCTAGTCGTTTCCTGCCTCATACAACCCATCATTGACTAACCGACCACACACAGGGCTGGCTAGCTATTATTATTATTATTTGAAAACCCCTTGAAACCACACTGAGAAAGTTGTAATTTTCCGGCATAATGGACTTGCTTTATCATTTGTTGTAAGTGTGGGGATAAAAGTCTGACAGAACAGAACAAATATAGAAATTCTCGATGATCTACTGCTAGCTATCCTGAAACAACAGTGCTGCTCTCACCTGATCTCCTCACAGACCTCTTCAAATCTCTATGTAGTTAAAATCCCCAAAATAGCTCTGTGGATTCATAACTCGCCTCCTGTGTGCTGTGAAAGGTTCCTGTAATGATCTGCACTGTGATGAGGAGACAGTTTGATTTATGTGGGGATTTTTTTTTTTTTAGCTTCTTCTTGCGTAAAAATGCAAAAAATAACCACAGAAAAAAAGAAGTATAATCAACCTTGTTTTACTTGTATAAATCCACATGCCTCTAAAGCGGAAGCCCCTCATATTTTAAAGAACGGGGTTATATTATTAATGTTTCCTCTGCAGTGTCCTTTGTGCCGGTGCCAGCATCTTCTTCTGTGATGTTGTAGGTCATATCCCTCTTTGTGAAGGGCACAGTGGCCTCCGAAGCGATTCTCCTAAGTCCGACGGGAGGGGCGGGTTTTCTTTGGATATTAGGCTGCTGTCCATCATCCGTGCTGCACTCTGAGGTCCCCGGAGACACTGAAGGAGGGGAAAGGAGGAGCTGGAGGGAGGATGGAGAGTGGGGGAGAAGCGGAGGAGTTGCATGTAATTCTGTGTGTGCATGTCTATCAGCCGCTGAAGCCCCCAGACGTGGGGAGGTGTGCTCTGCTGCAATGCGTAAAGACATAACAGCTTCATCCAGATAGCAGACACGCTGACTGAAATGCCAAATGACTGACTGGTTGACAGGAAAGCATTACACGGCGCTTGTGAACTGACAGGCCATCTGATTGCCTTGCTGACTTCGATTTTTTCACAAAAGATTTCATTATTTGGAGAGTTAAGCTTAGAGGAAAACGATTAGAAAGAATTTTGGGAAATTTATTTGATCATAGTAAATAAAATTACTGCAGTTGAAACAAACTTGAAGCGAAGTTTGTGGTGTGTTGGATTTATCTCAAATGCTGGCGCTCCGATCTGGGAACGATGCGACATCCGAGCTGACGGTTTTTAATATTTTCGACTTGGAAAATCGGGTCAAGTTTCAAACCGTAATTTCCCCCTGGAAGTCAAAATTCTGATGTGTAAAGTTAGCTGTCGGCTAGCAGTTACATGTTTGGTATCCAATATGGCTGCCATGTGGAGAAAAGATTATAGAGACTTTATCAACACAACAGTTTGTGTCTCATCAAATGATTGTCGAGCATAATGCTGTTCAATAGTTATTTGCGAACATGTTATTTCAGATTAGATGTAGAGTTCAATTCATTAGCGCTGGCCAGTTAGCATCGCAACAACAGATTCCTCTGTTTTTCAAACTTACTCTCTACTTGAGCACGACATCACTAGAAAATCCCAGCTTAAACCTCTCTGTGGATAGCATCAGACCTCCTCTGACACTCAGTACTGTTTGTGATGCTAGCTGCTACTAGCAACAAAAAGCAGACAGCAACCTACTTCTCTCTGTTTTATGCATCAAAACACTGCAGGAACATACTCATATGTGAGTATGTGAGCGTGTAATTGGTCAGAATTTCATCGGTGTGTTTGTTTATAAGGAAAACATCACGGCTCAACCTCCAGGAGCTGGATTTACAGCTAGAGATCACAACGGATAGTTTTTAGGATCAATTGTCTGAGACCGTGTTGGACTAAAACATAAAGAAACAATTGCATACAAGTTGATTTACTGTATAATCGAAATTTATTTTTACCAAAACTTTTGATTGATTTTTGTAAAAAAAATAAAAAATTCTTGCACCACATTACATTTAGCCCCCAAAATTTAAAGTAACAAATCCTTTGTACAGTTTTATCATAAAACACTTAAAGTTCTTTATCTTGGCAGTCTGAGTATCTGGCCTTAACAGAAGAACCTCAATAAAAAAACAAAACTCTCCATCAACAGAGTGACTGGGTTTCCACCCAAGCATGACATCATCAGAGCCATATTGTGGTGTCAAGAGGTCCTTCGCTCCCGGAGGTCCAACAGGAGGACAAGGGACTGGGGAAGGAAGCTGCTCAGTGTGTCAACTGGAAAACCTCCAGTGACACCGAAAGACATAAACAAGTGTGAAACTGTGAGGATGTCATGTCTCCTCGGGAAGAGCTTCCTGACTTACAAGAGAAGCAAAAGAAAATCTTGTAAAGTAAATGAGAGTGAAAGGACAAATGATGATAATGCTGTCTCTCAAAACTCTCAACTACTGTGCAGCTCCTTTTCAGGTCCTGTTGACGCCGATCACCGGGCAACAGAACCGCCCCCCTGCATCGCCCGCATCCCTGAGCAGCCGGGCGCAGGCCGAGCAAATCCTCCCGCTGCCTCGGTTCTGATTTATACTCGTCCTCTCTGCACCTGCCTGTGAGGGGAGAAATAAAATACCGCAGGAGGCAGGGCTCCCCCTTTCTCCTCCACAACAACGGCTGGAAAGCGTCCAGACTGGAGTGCATCATGCCCTAGAAAGCAAGTGCAGTGGAACTGTCACGGAGCAATGCGGAGTGGAGGGCAGGGGGAGAGTGGAAGAGCGCCGGCGGCCGGATTCACGCCCACCGCTCTGACAGCTACGAGCTCACAGGTCGTGGTGCAAGTAGGTGGTGAAACCAAGAGATTTGGAAAATGGTTTTCTGCATCAGCTGCTGCACTCTCGTCATTATGTAAAACGTGCAAACAAAAGAACTGTTTTATAAAGAAAAAGTGCAAAAAAGTGGATGCTTTAAGATATTCCGACTCATCAAATCAAACTAACAAAAATAAATTTTTAAAGACTTAAAAATGTCTCTTAGCAAAAGTATTCACACCCTTTGAACATTTTGTCACATTACAACCCGAGATCAGCATAAAAAATGCGCATAATTTGCATATTTGAATGAAATTCGATTCAAATTCAGTTTTTCAAACATGAAAATGGAAAAACCTCAATCCTTTCATCCGTAGTGGACAGCCATCTAAAAGCCATTTTTTTGTGTTTCTTATGGGTTTTTATGTTATAAAGGCACACAGACCACTGAAGTGGACCATACATGGTCCATCGTTCAATATATTGCCAACTACTGGCCATCCACTGCAAGTGCAAGATTTTTTTTTGTTAAATCCAATATGGCAGGCAGATAAAAAGCATGCCGACCAACTCAAGGTTGTCCAGTCCGCCCTTCTACTGTAGAAATCTCTTCCAGAAAAAATGTAACATCAAGTAACATCACCCCTATAGGGGTTACTTGATGTTACTTGATGTTATTTTCCAAATAACAACTTTGTATTTAGAGATTATAACTGATCACCTAGAAAAAAAACATCCTAGATTTTTATTTTTTTTTTTTTTACAATTTTTTTTCCTATCCTTTTTTATGCCTTAAGAAAATTCAAAATAATTTGGAAAAAAAAAATCGTGACATAAAGAATTCTTTTTCATGCATGAAAGGGTTAATTTCGAAGGGTAACCAATAGATTCTCAATTAGATTTTGGCCTGGACTTTGACTATGCCACATGGATATTCTTTCATCTGAACGATTCTAGTTCAGGTAGATGTATTTATTTATTTTTTTCATGTATTAAGTCTTTTGCTGCCTCTAACATATTTTCTTCTATTAACACAGTTATTGAACTGATTGCTGTGATTCATAATGATTGCTGTGCATGAAGCCTTCACAGACACTAAACATCACACAAATGGACTCGGTTTACTTATAAGGAGACTTTGTGATATCGAGTCAAAGTGAATTTTATTTAGAGAAGCTGGTGAACAGAAAAAGAAGGTTTACGTTGGCCATTCGTTGCGACTGTCTTGTTATTCAGCCCTGCAGGAACAGAGGCTCAGAGAGCTGAATGTGCTCTATAGAGGGGCATTTCCATCTGAGGAGGCAATTTGCACTCCAGGCAAATCCTGGCATAGTACGTCTGACTGGACGTTGATGTTTAATGGATGCTCCTTTCAAAAAAAAACACAAAAAAAACAGAAAATCTTTTATCAGAGATTTAGATGTTTTAATCTTTGTTAGGAACAAAGTGTTTTGCAGAAGAAGAAGAAAAAAGGCTAAATGTCTTCTTAAATTATCCTGCTTGGTGTTCTTTAAGTTAATCTCACCAGATTTCATCGAAGTGATTTTAAAAAAAGAAAACAAGAACAGCCTCGACCCGGAGAGAGCGAGCCAGGGAGATACGAGCCTCGGCATCGTCAACCTTGTGCTGTGCAAGGAAGGCGTAGATGCGGGTAGAAATGAATTTGGGTGTGCAGTTTTTTTTTTTGGTTTTTTTTGTCACAGCAGGAGAAGCCAGTCTGTGTGTTCGTGTGTGTGTTCGCTGGCTGCTCACAGAAGTCATCCTAATTAATAGTAGAGTGTGTTTGGCTTAAAGCAACATTCCTTAAATTAGAAAGCACAATGCTGTCCAACTTGGCCAGATGAACGACACACATTAGTGCCCGTGTTTCTGTGAATATCACTAATGTTGAATCAATTATCTCTGTCTGTCTAATCTGTCAACATTCATGCTTTATGAGCTGCAGTCGTCACGTTTTTATTTTTGTCATCTTTCTTTTTGCGTAGTTCATTTCTTCCTCTTTGCCGCCACCACACACACACACACACACACACACACACACACACACACACTCTCCATGGATTGATGGCGTTGATGAGGACGATTGTGCTGACACAGCAGTCTGGCAGTAACCAGTTCTAATGTCTGGAGACAGTGAGAGTATGTTAGGGTGCAATGGCACCTTTTTGGTCAGCAGAAACTATTAGTTTTTTATATACAGTATCTCCTTTCAAGAATTTTTTTTTTAAATTAAATCATACGATAGTGGATTTGTTATGTCTATTGGTAGCATATCAGGAAATAATTCACCTACTCTTATGGATGGACTAAACAACTCTTAGTCTTGCATTCACACCCCCTTTTCTACATTTTGCATGGTTACAACCACAAAACCTCAGTGGTTTTTCTTTTGAGTTTATATATAAAACGTCAACACGAGTTTATTCTTTTTTTAAAGTAAAGGAAATTACAAATGATTTCTTTCTCCCCTTTTTTTCTGTCTTTGTGTTCATTACATTTGAAATAAACCAAAAGCCATTTCTAATAAAGTGGCGAAAGCCTTAATGATAATAGTTGTGAGCGCGGCACTGTCGGACACGTTGAGAGAGATTAAATGACATCTGAATCACTGATGAGGTGAATTTAAAAAAAAATAGGTTGCCCTGGGGTTTTATTAACAGGGAATCTAAGTAAAGGGGTCTGAAAAAAAAATGCTCACCACACTTTTCAGATTTTTATTTGCAAAAAGGAAGCAAAAATGTGCCCGGTTCTTTTCCACTTCGCAATCATGTGCTGCTTTGTGTTAATCTATAAAATACACTGAAGTCTCTGGCTATAAACACACAAAACATGAGGAACTTCAAGAGGTTTGAATGTTTTTGCAAGGAACTCTGTCCTTTACTCCAGGAAAGCATTTTAATTTCAGTTGTTTCATTTTAAAGTGACACACAAACGCAAAAAAGACTCCCTCTGAATTGTGTTACTGTTTCCTTTCAGAATATTGATCGCGTTGCCCGCCTCGGTCTGGAGACATAAACACACTAACGGCGAAGCGCTGACGGCGAGCTTTCCGGCGCCGCGGCCATCTGTGAATTCATTGCATGCACTCAGAGGGGCCCATGCATATTTGATGGCTATGAAAAGGTAAGGCTTTGGTAGAGTGTAGTTTTGATAGTTTGCTTATTACTGTTTCTACCTTGTAAAAATAAATGAATAAATGTTTTCAGGTTTGCACAAAAAAAAAAAAAAGAGCAAAAGGTTTGGGTAAAAATTCAAATCAAGGGACGTTTGGGTTTGATCGAAAGCCCCCTTCTCCTGATGCAGTCCTGTACTTATGATTCATGCTCTCTCCTATTTGAAGTTTCACCTTTGAAAATGTGCAAGGGCAGCTTTTTAAAGGGTCCCGCTGCTGTTTTCTGCTGATGTCTAGACAACACTTTAGCATTTTTTTTTATTATTTTCCTCCCCCTTACCGTCCAGCCCTGCATGAATGCTGAGGCTAAAAACGCGCGCACAGCCTCTCCCTTCCTCACATGTGACTTTGCAGATATGATGGGTGCCCTTGAAAGGAACCTTGGCTTGCATTGCAGTCATGATGATGGCTATGAGTGCAGAACTTTGGCTACGCTGCTGCCCCCCTGTGGACAATGAGAGGAATTGTGACTCGGGCAGAGATTTGCCTTGTTAGCCGGAGCTATTTTAAGTCATTTGATCGGGGAATTCCCCTGAATGACTGCAAAGACAACATCAGCAGCCTGACCTGCAAGGAAAAAAGAGTTTAAAACAAATAAATGAAACCTATTGCAAATTTAAAATGCAAGAACATTTGTTGGAACATGGCACAAGGGCTATGAACAAACTGCTTTCAATATTTATCTCCAGATCTGCTTTTGTTTGTCACCCTTATGTCTTTCAGATCCTTAAACAGATTTTAATATGGGATAAACACAGCCAGATAACACATAAGATATACATTTCAAATGATGGTTTCATTTATTTAGAGGGAAAAAGCTTTGCAAACCAACTTGACCCTGTTTGAAAATATGATTGCTGTCTTGTTCAATTATGAATTTTCTGCTATAAATGCATTTATTTTTTGTTCGGTTTCACTATTTTACAGCGTAATCCTGATTACTGCCTCACCTGTAAAATCAAAAAATCATTTAAATAGAAAAAAATAACAATAGAAAACATCAACATTTGTGGACAGGGCCAGATTTACCAGGATGTGGGCCCCTGGACAGGAGCCACTTTCTGGTGCCCTATTAAATAAGGAAAAATTTATTTACTAATACAAATTACAGTATTTTAGTCCTGTACATCAGCAGGTATGAAGTGAAACACTAGCTTTAACATGTCCTCTAGCCAATAACTCCATGTTGTTTCCAAATAAATCGGAAACATCATGTTCTTCATTATGAAATGATGTTTTATGACTTCATCATTTTCAAATATTTGAATATTGTTTTTTTTAATGATACAATAGTGTAACCCACATGATTTGGGTTCATGAGTTTTATATAAAGTACAGTGTGTGTAGTGCGAACACTACACACACTTACTAAAAAAGACAAATTTTTGGGGCCATCCAAAAAATTGACGCCCTGGGCTACTGCCCCTTTAAGAGCTCTGTAAAGTCTGGCTCGGGTTGTGGTGGTGGTGTGATGGTCTGGGGCTGCCTTGCTACGTCAGCAGCTGGACGACCTGCTTTAATTAATGGAAGCAAACATTCTGCTGTCTGGTAGAAATTGCTACCTCAAGCTCAAGCAACAGCACAAATGATCCAAAGCACACCAGTTTGCAAGTCCAACTGGTTTTGGAGTGGCCCGTTCAAAGTCTGGAGAAACGTTATTAAGATTCTTGGGTGTGACTATAAACAAGCCATTAATGCTAGAAAATGTTGAAATGTGTCTGTTTGGCAAATAAATAAATAAATAAATAAAAAGGAAGACATATCACTACCTTCCTAAAATGATGGCCTAAGGTATTTTTTGCCAAAAGTAACTTTGGCCCCCCAAAAAAAAGACTATTAAAGACATAGACTATTATTTTATTTACGATATTGAAGGAGAGGAATGCCTTTCAATACACTGCATTTACTATTAGACACATACTGATAAGCTATTGAACTATTGTGTTTAATGTCATATTGTTAGCGTCTTACTGCTAAACCTAATCAGCAGGAAACACCAGATATTGCTGTTTATCTGTGTTTGGTTAGTGGTGGAATGCTGTGAAAAAGTATTTGCTTCTTTTTATAGTTCTTCTGTTTTTGGCTTGTCAGAGGATCCATTTAACTTGAAAACAAAAGCATTTAGCTTAACGGATCATGTGAGTTGTCTTCCATTGATGATAAAGAATGAATGAATCGAGGAGGATCTCTTTTTCACAGGGCACCTTCAGAGTTTTGATTCAATTTCACAATTGCACTTCAACTTTAAAGGTTCAACGCTTACATAAAAATACTAAATAAGGCAGCAAATAACAACTCACACTGCAAAAATGAAATGGAAACAAAGGCATGTGGAATATCATCTCATCTTCCACGTAACTGTGAAGTCGGAAGATAATGGGGCATGATTTTTTTTTTTTTTTTGGCAAAAACAGTAATTTACTGATGCTCTTGTGGAAAAAAAAAACTATGTAGAAAAATAGTACCATTTTAGTCCGTAATTTTTAACATTAACGGACTTATCAGAACAACGATACATCAAAAATTTGTTTTCACAATAAAACATAGACGACACGATAAATGCCCACCCCGTAGAGTTGAGGTATAAAACAACATCCTGATGAAGGACCCATTGTTTGAAAAAGGAAAAGCGTATGGCACAACTACAAACCTACCAAACAAATACAGGAAACTGAATAAACTTTGTTAAAGACTGCCCAAGAATGGGGCGCAGCTTCACCCTCAGGGAGTGGGAATAGAATGCTTTTGCAGTCGCACAGTGCAGGAGGTCAGAGAGTTGCTGCCGGTTTATTCGATAAGAATCGTCCACTTCCCCTGAATACTGATGCTCGTGTCAATAAGCTGAACACATCGTTAGAGGCAGCGGTCAGTCCTGCAGAGCAGCAATGCTGATGGAGGTGAGAATCAGACCCAGGCTGAGAAAATCCCCTCAGAATCACGTCACTCGCTTACAAGGAACACAGACCCCACAGATTTATAAGAAGCGAAGCTTTTTGTGTGTGTGTGTGTGTGAAATCCATGAAAGAAGCAACAAAGCGGAGGAGCTGTAGCAGAGAAATTTTCTCCCTGTGCATGTCCCACTGCGTCACACTCTCCCTCACTGTGACTCACTCTCACACCACCTCGCCCAGCCTCCACGCCCAGCTATCGATCTGCCAGGGACCCTCTTTATCCTCCGTGACTTCCTGCTCCCGCTTCAGGCCCTTGATCCTGAAAACTTTTTTTTTTTTTTTCCAAGCCCTTTCTTTTCAAAAAACTTTCATTCTTTGTCATCCCACCGCCCTGGCCTCCTGTTCCCGGCCTCACTCCCAGATAACGCCCTAAACTGCAGGAAGGAGAGTTCTTATGCAACCCCAGCCCAGGTTGAGGAGGGGGAAACAGCCCCGCAATGCAGCAGAGTAATAAAATAAACAGCAGCGTGTGAGGGCGGCAGCTTAGACAAAGCACTGCAACCGTGACAGGTGCTGTTTGCTGTGCACTGGTTGCTGCTATGAAGCCAGCTTTAAAAAGCTTTTATTCACACAAGGTTCTGCAGGATTTGTTTTTTTATTTGTTTCTCCTCATTTTTGCCTGTACAGAAAATAACTTTTTTTTTTTTTTATCTTTTTTTTTATTAAAGCTATTCCATCACCTTGTATGTCTTTATCAAAACAGATACGTAGGCATTTCATATCTTTTTACAGATTCAGGTTGTCATACGTTATGCTTCCCTGGACAGAGCCCACACCTGTCGGATGCGGAAATGCATCAATGTTTACATTAGCTATGCAGATGCAGATATACCACGTGACTGCATTTCCTGCAGCGCATTTGTGACAACCTTTATCTATGCACGCCGTGTGCGCGCGCATTGACGTTCCCTGTTGCCAGGCTTTCAGACGTAGCAGAGCGCTGGCCTTGCATGCGCAACTAGTAGAAGTAACCACGAACACTTCCGGTTGCTGGTCCAACAAAATAAAAGCGTTGACAACAGATTCAGGTTTTTAGCTTAGGTTGTATTGTAGTGCGTGAAATGCTAAATCTCTTTTTAATCATAAATTATTTTTAAATAGGAAGCTAATTAATATTTTCAAAACAAAACAACAACAAAAACAAAAACTATTATTTATTCATTTATTTATTTCTAACAAATATACAAATGTTGTTTGCTTATTTATTTAAATTATGACAGAAATGGACAAAATTGAATAATTGCAACAATTTTAGAAAATATGCAATAATCTAAAAATATATGTAGCTTTATTACCGATTCAGACTCGTTTTTATTAAATTTTTCGGAATCTTTTCTTCTCCACATATAACAGAAATTTGTATGTTTTCACAACACTAATTTTAACAATAAATTCAAACCTTTTGCAATTTTATAATTCAGACTGTTCTGTATATATACTCATTATACATAATTATAGTTTGTCTCTTACAGGAGGCTTTTTAAATATAAGTACTATTTTTTCTCAAATAATATTTTTATATTTATACGATGTTTGCTTTATGCATACTATTTGGAATAATTAATAATGTACAAAGTTATATAACTATAATGTATTTAAATAACAAAAATAAATTAGGTTCCTCTACTTATGACCTTACTAATAATCAAAATGGCTCATTTTCAAGAATGACAATGGTATTAATAGTGTTTTTGTTTGCCTTCCTCATCAAACAGTAGGTCATAAATGAAAGTAAAAAGAACTGTTTACAGTTCCCTTTATAGACTGAAATGGGTGACTTTTGATGAATTAATGTATGACTAATATATATATATATATATATATATATATATATATATATATATATATATATATATATATATATATATATGTTCTCTCAAAAATATAACACACATTT
>NW_015113672.1:7561-42183 GCF_001443285.1 Poecilia latipinna | reverse complement strand
TTTATAGAGAGAAATGGGTGTGTTTTGATATATAAATATATGTCTAATATATATATATATATATATATATATATATATATATATATATATATATATATATATATATATGTTTAGGATTACTCCAAAATATTGCAGACATTATTATTTGTATGTCATTTAATATAATTTATCAAAAGTTTAATAATGCTGATGAACAAATATAGAGAGTTTAAATTTTAAAGATTATGCACCACACATACTGGCCCACTCTGGTAAAGTCCTGGATTACTGTGACTTCATATAATGTGCTTGGATTTGATCTAGCTGGCTGAAAATTTGAGGCCAGAGCCTGGACAGAAGGCTCAGAGCCAAAGCATAATGACTTAAATGGGTTCATTAAAGCATTTATTACTTTTAAAAGAGACTTGTAATAAGCTGATTGGGGCTCTGATAGTAAGGTTTGCTTTTTTACCGGCAGACACAAAGAAAACGCCTAGTCAGGGGTCTTTTATTCTGAAAGCTCACACCTCGAATGTCCGGTTTAGCTTCGAGAACTGTTCGGGAAATTAAGGGAAAAACCTCCTCGACTACTGTACTACTGCAGCATGTTCATGTTGGCTGTTATCTGAAAACTCGCCTCAGAGGACCGAGTGAACCTAACAATCGATGACTTTAACCTGAAGTACTCACAACGCCTCTAGTTTAAGGTAAACCTCATTACATTTGAAACTCCGCCGGTATACAACACCATGTATCCCAAAACATCGAAACTTTAACGAACTTATGTGGACTATGCTAGCCAGAGTCCACATAAGCTAAGCACAGGCCACTGCGAAACATCCAGTCAGTGAGTGAAGATGGTTTTTGGCCAACGTGTCCGTCACAGGAGGAGTGGTTAGACTGTAAAAGGTCTAATTTCGCGGACCTAGTTATCTTTTGTTTACTCCTCCAACAAGCTAGCTGATAATAGCTTAACGCCATTGAGTAGAACTGCCAGAGCGGTTGCGACAAAACCAGCAAAATAAGAAAGTGAGAAAATAAGAATTTATCTGGTCGGTAAAGTGAAATCGTTTCAGGAAATCCTTGACTTGATTTAGTGTTAGGTGTTAGCAGTGGGTGAAATTGCAACTCGGAGATACCCCCAACGTGTGGTCGTCTGATGGAGGAACAATAGATGGCATTAGAAGTTAACAGCAGAAAGACGTTTAAGTTTTTAACCGGATTATTACACACACCTACTTCTAAATAAAATACATGTTACTGGTGCAGTTTAAAAAAAGTAGAGTAACTTCGAAAGTGAAATGATTTAATTAACGCCTGAAGTGGTGTCATAGCATAAAATACTCTGTTTATTAGTTTGATCTATTAAAACAAATAATCTGATTGAGTGAATTGATGTAGTGGAGAAATTACCTGTTCAAAAACAGTATTTTTATGCATCTACAGATTCGATTAAATTAAGTTCAGTGCTGATGAATGAGCAGGATGGATCTCCTGTAGCAGTCTGTATTACATCAGTTCTGAAGAAGCCCCTGACTTGAGGTGAGGAATCTTGAGGGTGTCTTTTATTTTCTTGATTTTATGAATAATCCTCCTTCAGAGGTTCTACTGCCATCCCCACCAGAACAGAACCAGCCTCCTTTATCAGGTTGTTTAGCCTTTTTAAGTCAGTGGTTCTGATGCTGACCCAGCACATGACGGCAGAATAGATTACACTCTTTAAAGATCAAGTCATCACAGTCACCCATACAAGTTACAACGCAGTGTGTAGTTCTTTATTCAGGTTTCAGTGACATAATCAAAATAAACTATGCCTAATTAAGTAATGAGTTTTGAAAGAACACTCCCCAGTCAAGATTCATAGACTTTCCATTACAAACATGAAAACACAAAAAACTTAGTTGTGTTTTTAAATACCACATATCCTTTGCATCTGATCTATAGGAGGCAGTTCAAGGGCCTTTTTTATATTGTAAAAAAATAAATAAAACTTTCTTCTAATAAAAAGCAACATTTTTGGAAATGGCTACCAACAAACTCCAAATACTTTATTCAAGTAAACTGCTGTTTGATGTATGTTCTGCTTAATTGATTCTAATCAACCGTTGTTGTTGTTTTTTTGTTTTGTTTTTTGCATGTCCAACTTGTCCGAAATAAATGATTTGTCTTTAGCTTTCTAGGCGACTCCATTAAGCTGTCACAGCTCTTAAAAAAAATAAAATTAAATTAAATCCTGACGCTACATAAAGATATTTTATCTTTACGTACATAAAGATATCTACATAAAGCTATTTTACTGTCATGTATTTCAATATGTCCTGTAAAATTATCTACAGAGGAAGTAGCTACAAATAACAAAAAAATAGTAATTAGTTGTGATTGAAATCCTGGTGTATGCTACAGTGCTCTCTCGCAGTCTTTAAACATAACCTCTCATCTTGTTTCCTACACTTAGCCAGACATAATACATCTCCTCTACTGATAGACTCTCTGTTCCTTCATGAGAAACCCCAACAGAACAATACCTGGTGTGTATTATCACTCTGCAGATACTGTTGACTTTGGATCAAGGCTGAAGTTGGGAATGTTTTGAGAACTTTCATTCTGGTCTTTGGAGAGTTAGTGATGCAGCGCGTACAGCTGTAAATTGATCTTCCACTAGAATAATTCAAATTGGACTGTTCGATTTTTTGTGCTGAAATCATATTGGGTCAATATCAGTATCGACCAGTGCTGAAACCTGCAATTTCAGTATTGTATCAGAACTGAAAAAAATTGTATCACTTCTAATTTAAAGTAATATTTCAATTGTGCCAACACATTTCCTCTTACTGGAAATAAAATAATATTTTGGAGTCCTGATATTCAGGGTAAAGATGAGGGTGATGGCACAGAGACCCTCCAAACTCAGACTTGAGGCCCACCTCAAATTTGTTGGTTGAAAGACCAACAATCTCACTCTGCCAAGGTTACAAAGAACTTGTACCATTTCCAAAAATCTGTAGTGGTATGAAAAGATGCAAAGTTAAAAAGAGAAGAATACAAAACAGCTTGGATGAGGTAGAGCAGCTGTAAGTTGAGCTGAAAAACAATTGTAGGTTTCCCAGTAATGCTGTGGAAAATGCCAGAACACTGATGGGTGCACAGTTCACGGCCCATGGCTTTGTTTGCCTTTTTACTTCATCGAAGTAGCTTGACATGGAAGCGACTCTTTTGTGTACTTTGATATCACAGTAACTACTTTTTTCAGGGGGAGTTAGACCAGGATGTCGCTACCGTATCAACAGTTTGCTCAGCTTCGTTTGCAGAGCTGATGGCGTTCCCTAATGTCGCACATGGAGTGACACGTCGTCAGCTGTTATCTGCCTAATATGTTCAGCATGTTTGGGGAGGATATGAATCACATCACAATCATTTTTCTTTTGGGTATAAATTGCTCATTTAGAATCAGAATGGTTTGATGTAAGATAGTTACTTTCTGTGAACTTAGATTAACAAGTAACCCAAAATCTAAGGGCTTAATTTAGATGAATGAAAGAGGAGCGACTGTTCTTTTCTGCTTTCCTGTCTGCCTGGAACGTGTGCTGCTGCTTCGTCTTCCTCGTGCTCGTCCAATCACGAGCCACGGCTCGAGCCGTTGCCCTGCATTCGACACACGCCGCTCCGCCCCCCCTCCGGCTCCATGTCTCTGTCACCAAACCTTTCTCCCTTTCTTTCTCCTCTTGTGTTTGCTGGTTGGTGCTTGCTCTCCCTCTGCTGCTTAATGTTGTGATAAAAAAGAGGATTGAATAGAAAAAAAAGAAGCCTAGAGGGGATTTTTTTTTTTTTTTAGCTCCTAATCAGAGCATGTGGAAGATGGAAAAGCAGCCCGGTGCTTTGAATAGAAACCCTCATGTGAGTCAGACAGCCTTTTTTTTTTTTTTTTTTTTTAATGTTGCGGTTCTTTTTTAAGCTTCTTCACTCTCACTTTTACCCGTTTTGCCTGTTCGTATCTGTGGTGTGTACGTCTGCTTCGGCTGCTGTGTCATCTCTTGCTTCTCGCATGCATCCCTGCCCCCATGTCACACCGTCGGCTGCTGATGTTGTCTTGTGATGCTCGAGTGGAAGCCGCTGCGTTTCTGAGTCTAAGATGCCAGTCTAACTGGTTTTGATGGGGACTGGGGTTGAAGATGATTCTCGACTGGTTCAAAAAAAAAAAAGCACACACGGGCATTTATTTTCCACAACCACAACGGCGAGTTACTTTTATTTCAGAGGTGTGCCGAGTTGTCTTGTTAGCACAGCATAAATATTTCTTAGTAGTAGCAAGTGTACAATCTGTTTTATGCAACAGTCTGTCAGTATTCATAGATGGTACTGCAAACTGATGTTACACATCATTTCACGCGGTATCTACAAACACCAGCTGGTAAAGCTTTCAAACGCTTAGATTGTTTCAGAATGAGTACCAAACCGCGTTCATGTATGAAAATGAAACCACGTCGGTCAGGGTTAACAAGGCGACCGGCAATATTGCCATAAAGATAAGAGAACATGAGCCTTTTTCCTGCCATGGCTGACTTCACATCCACGTTGGAAGCTCAAGTTTTTTTCCCCCTTTTCATTTGATCTTCAAATCTTAAACTAAACGATGCACAAAAGTAGAATTTGTTTAAAGCAGTAGATTTAGATCTAGCTAATGTGTGATTTTACTAAAGCAGGTGCTTTAGTGATCTGATACTTTATGCACACAGGTGGGGGGAAAAAAATAAAACATACTTGTGAGTTCGATTTGTCCGTCCGGTTGTACAGCTGTAACAAAAAAGCAGGCGAATCGGGTGGGTGGAAGATTTTAATAACAATCCCTATGTTGACAGGCGAGTACAGCGACTTCTGAACTCGCCAAGGTTCAAGAAAGAAAACAGTTCTTCATGTTTCAAAGTAAAAAATTGTCGTCACCGTGACTTCAAACAGAGCGGCGAAGATGCCCCAAAGAGACTGCTCCGTTATTCACATAACGATCCCAATGAGAACGACAGCTGAAATTGCTTCAAGAATTTAGATGTTGCAATTGTTTTGTGTGCAGAAACACCAGACATGAATAATTTCACCCAGGGGAGTTGGTTAATTGACTTTTGTGGTGTTGAAATTTCCTCAGTCAGGATTTCTGGTGACAGAGCTGCTCTTTAAATCAGCAGAGCTCTTTTGGCAAGGCACATTTTAATCTAATTAAATCAAAAGTTGTTTATTTAGGTGGCTTTTACATATTTTTAAAACGGTCAAGGAACGTAACTTATGTGTAAATATGATTTGCCGTATATTAGTGATTCCCTAATATATTGTAAAATATACTCTGTGTTGAACTGCTTGGGCAGCACTAAATATGAGCTTATCATGAAAATGTACTGATAAATATTTGCTTATGACTTTTCTTTAAAGCAGCAGGAAATAATTTAGGAGGCTGTTGATTGGTTCTGATAAAGTTGATAATTTAAAGTCATCTTTGAAATATTAATTCTTACTTATGCCTTACTGTTTCAATTATCTGAACTAACCAGTTTGTAATCCTGTACCTAAACCATGACATACAAAGTTATGAATGGATTTTCATTTATGGGACAGTGTACAATGTACATTATTAACCACTGATGGAGAGATGGACAGTACCAGGTTATAGCTACAAATGCTACTTGCCACCTGTAGTCGCAACACAAACAATCACAGGAAATGGTTTGTGTTGCACTCTGTTTCCATTTATTCTGGTTCGAATGTGGGATGCACCAATTTGAAAATTTGGGCCCATATTAAAACCGCTGCTTTGGCTGATAAGCAGCATTATATACAGGGCTGCAACTAACAAATATTATTCTATTCTGATGATTAAGCAGATAAAACAATTGGCACATTTTTCAGATTTATCATTTAAGCCTTTGTATATAATTTTAGATTTACCTTAAAAGATGTTCCTTTTTTAATGAAATAAACATTTTATGGCTTAAAATGCGGTAACAGATCATGTATGGCAATGGATCCATCTGCATCTAAAAAAAAAAACCTTCTAATATTAACATGTGAAAAGCTCAGCTTTTTCTGCTTGATTTAGCTTCAGTACAGTGTAGGACTTACGTTTTGATTAACCAATTAATAATTGGACAACAAAATATGCTTTTTAAAATTATTACAGAATTTGAACCGGATGAATCTAATACTATGCCACTTTGGAGTACAACATATTTACAAAGATTATTTTCTTTCTTAAATGCAAAATGTATATATATTTTTACAGTTTTGGCTTAATTAGTGCTTTGAGGATGTTATTCTGTCAGCAAACGGCCTTATTTTTGAGTCTGATACTCCAGTTAATGCTAAATTTATTTCTAAATTAGTTGATGATTATTTCAATAATCAGTTAATCACAATTAATTGTTTCAGTCCAAAATCGCAATTGGACAGTCAGACTTTTTAAAGATTGGTAATCGGCCAAAAAACTGCAATCGATGCACCCCTAGTGAAAACAGAAAATATTTTGAGTCTTCTATCGACGCAGGTGTGAAACGTTCCCATGGGTAATAGGAAATAGGAAAACTCTGCTTTGTCCAAAAGCCCAAAGAGATTTGCATGCTTATGTTGCTAGGTGAGTGAGTTTTGCTAAGAACCAGTTCTTTGTGTTTTGACTACTGAAGCCTCAGGTAAGGCCCTGAAAAGTAGAGCTGGATTTCCGAGCAGGATCAAATGCCAAATCTGAAGGCCCTATTCATTGAAGAACTCAGGGCTGGACGATAACCAACTTATCTCTCGTGACCACTACAAGGTTCTTAAGAACACTTTTTTTTCAGCAGCATAACGCAAACGTTACCGTTTTTTTTTTTTTTTTTTTTTTTTTTTTTTTGCTTCTTTAAATTGTTGTCATACACAGAATCTAAAGAATGCGTCAGTGGGAGCATCAAACCTATTGAGACGTTGAATGACGTGGCTTTCTGGCTGTGGAGGAACAAACTGGTTAATAACTGGTTTTTTGGACACACAAGAGTCATAGACCGGCTCTGAAACCAGTCAGGGATTAACGCAAATGACAACAGTGGGAGAAAAATTTCACCCACTTTAAAAAAAGGCAAAAAGCAATGATGATTAAAAAAAAAAAACATTGCAACTATTTCATTTGATGTTCAGCACTGGCTTACCACTGGTTCAACATGTTAAATCCTGAAAAGACTTCTGAGTTGGATCAGTGATAAAAAAAATAATCTAAAATTCCTTGAAGTTTGCTTAAACAGTTAAGTGGCAATGCATTATTAGATAAATATGATACACATGAGCATTGAAAATTAGCCATGGCTATAAGTCCTAAATAATATATATAACAAGTTAAACCTATTTATTTGAAGGTTGTCCCTATCAAATCAATCAATCAGCCCCTGTTTTTTCTGAATGGTTTGCGATTATGTTTTGCTCAGAGACGAACTGATCAGGCTTTTCCTGGCCGCTACCAATTTCTGGTTTTCTTTTGACTCTGACCTCCTGATTCTGATTTATTATTTATTGTTTTTTAAAGACTTTCAACAAAAAGTTAGAGAAGGACATTTTGCTTTTTTTTTTATTCATGTATTTATTGGATAGACGAGAGGGATTTAAATCCAGGAATTATAAGATTATCCTCAAAGTATATGCTCATCAGCTGTTCTGGATTTTTATTAAACTGTGACAAGTGTATTAATTATTTTTGGTTGATCTGCTTAAATGGTTCTTTTGTTTCCATCCATTGATTGAGTAGCAAAAAAAAAAAAAAGGATTTTTTTGGTATTTGACTGGGACTTTCAGGAAATACTGGCCAATTTTCTTACCTCTGGCTGATTAATTGGTAGATTTCTAACATTGTTGCTTTTTGTCGTCAGTGTAACACTGAAAAAGCTGCTCAAACACTAAAGAAAGTTGAAAGTTTCAAAGTTTAAACTAGTCTCACAATTTACTCTTATAAGGTATCAGAATATCCTGGTGCTAGTCTGCTGTCAGCCTGTTTACACTAGCATTATATGCAAGTTTCCTTTATTGAATGAAATGAGTTTGACACACCTGTTCAAATAAATGAACTTATTCATGTGACTGAGCACGAAAGTTTGCCACACCTGCATTCATGACTCGTTCAGAATGTTAGCTGTTAATGCACGCTAACAGGTTCTCCCAGCCAGTCCACATTCAAGAATCACCTGTCAAGATTTGAAGTTATAAATATATATATATACTAGCTGTCAAAAACACTCAATATCTCTGAAATAGAATAAAATAATGTGTATATATTTTTATTTAGTGAAGGTGAGGCTTGATCAGACGATAAAGCTTGTAGGCATGTTTCCTGTATGTGTCAATTGCTCTTATAGTGGAGTTTTGTTGTATTTTCATGCTTCAGTCTCTGAATACATGGAAGGCTCAGGTGAGTATGACCCTGTGTTGGACTTTGGAAGGTCTACAATGATTAACCTGCTTTAGCAGAAATCTTAATCTGAAGGCCCATCACCTAATCTTCTGGACTTTGTCTCTTAGGAGCTGTACTATCTGAGAATGCAAAGAACCAAAGAGAAGATGGACCATGAAAAGACTGAAGAAAACCTGTACCAGGTAGGATGCTTCTGCTTAACTGGATGAAAGGAGTTGGCTAGTTGTGACAAGTTCAAAAATATCCCTTGTATTTTATACATTTTTTTTTTTACAGATTATATTTTCAGACTATATTCCTTTATGTTTATATTAAAAACATAAAGGAATATAGTGTGTGAAAGAGACATTTCAAAACATACAATTTTGTTATGTTGTAGTTTACCTAGAAGATTATTAACAGTCATAAATTACAAAAAATAGTTAATTGAAATAGTCTTTTTTTGTTTTTAGCTCATTTGTATTGTTTCCAAAGTGGTGCTGGAAAAGATTAAAAACCTACCTTGAAAGTGCTTGAAAAGTGCTTGAATTTTACTGTGTGAAACATACAAGAACCCTGTAAGTCTGAACTTACGTTTTTTCTGCAGAACAAGAGGAGACTGAAAGTGTGTGTGGCAACATGCAACAGAGCCGACTACTCCAAGTTAGCTCCCATCATGTTTGGGCTCAAATCCCACCCTGAAGAGTTTGAACTGGAAGTCGTGGTGCTTGGTTCCCACCTCATCGACGATTACGGGTGAGAACCCGGAGCGACTTTCCATCCGTTCTTCATGGTTGTCGAGTTTTTAACGTTCTCCACCATCTCCCTAGAAATACGTTCCGTATGATTGAGCAGGATGACTTCGACATCGGCTCCAAACTCCACACCATCGTGCGAGGGGAAGACGAAGCGGCCATGGTGGAGAGCGTCGGGCTGGCCCTGGTGAAGCTCCCCGACGTCTTGCAGAGGCTAAGCCCCGACATCCTGATCGTCCACGGCGACCGTTTCGACGCTCTCGCTCTGGCAACTGCTGCCGCACTGATGAATATTCGGATACTTCATTTGGAGGGAGGCGAGGTAAGAGGACGCTGTATCTTCTGATTTAATGTGAACTTTGTCTTGTTTGTACTGAAAATTAAAAACGACGTGTTTTCTTTTCCGTCTCCTTCAACCCCTCAACAGGTTAGCGGCACTATCGACGACTCAATCCGCCACGCAATCAGTAAGCTGGCGCATTATCATGCCTGCTGCACGCGCATGGCAGAGCAGCACCTCATCGCCATGTGTGAGGACCACTCGCGCATCCTGCTGGCCGGATGCCCCTCATACGACAAGCTGCTGTCGACTTGTCACCGGGACGACTACATGGATATCATCAAAAGCTGGCTAGGTGTGCACAGATTAACTTGGTCCAATCAAATAATGTTAAGTTTCTATATTTTTTTTATACTTTTACAAAATGCTTTATTTAACATGTTGAAGCCCTCTTGTTATTGCATAGATTTTTTTTATATGTAAGGCTACATAATTTTCTCAAAAGAACTCCTGCCACTCCTAACAGGCAGCTTTCCATTTTTGTTCAATTCAGAAATATATTAATTTTCCCAAAAGGAAATTAAATTACTAAATGTCATAACTCATTCGATCTCCAGTAGCAGTCAGTTTCGCAACAAATCCAAAGACGCCTCTGACTGAAGACTTTTAATCTATGACATGATTCATGTCTGTCATGACATGTTAACAGACCAGTATCCAAGCAGAACCATGACGCCTTCTATAGTTGGCAAACTCTGCTAGTCGACCTCATTTGCTTTTGCCACTCCTCTTTAAATCCGTCTGGTCATCTAGTTAGAAAGCTGGCTAAAGTGATGTTGGATTTGGGGATATAATCCTTGCCCATTATGATCTATGAATCTGGATTTTAATTAAGCAAAATAAATCCAAATTCTACATGTTTGTAAAAAAAATATAGCTAATGCTAACTGTTTCCAAGAACAAGTTGTTTCTGCTTTGGGGATACAGTTGGCTACAATCAGAGACAATAAGCTGCATTTGAAAAATCTTTCCTGAAGGAGAACAATCAGAGCTGAGTGGAACAGCAGTCTGCAGAGTCAGGTTAGCATAATGCTAGTTACAAAGGATTCTGCAGGTGTGGCTGAAGTAGTCAAAACAGAAATTCAAGGAGATCAAACAGTTTTACTATAACATTAAAAGAAAAGAAAAAGCATAAGAAACGGGGCGAAGCATGTTCTTTATTGTGAGAGTTAGTCTGCTCTCCCAAACCAGGATAAGGATCAAGAGCGTCGGACTATGTTTGTCATACTTTAACAAGACGCTAAAGGCCTACGGCTCAAAGCAAACACGCAGGCGGGCCCAATTAAAGCCATAAAACCAGATAAGGTTAAACTCTTCGCAATACATTTTATAGAAGCAGTTCTAAAGTTGAGGGTATAAAGCTAAGATTGAGATTCGTCAAAGTAGAACAAAAACTCTGTTTGTCAGATTACCTCGCAGGTTTATGTTTTCACATTAAAAATATATATATTGTGCAGGATTGAGGTCGCTTCAGTTTACAGAAGAAATCAGGTGCTTTCTGATGGTTTTGCAGGTGATAAGGTGAAGGAAAATGACTACATTGTGGCGCTGCAGCACCCCGTCACCACTGACATCCAGCACTCCATTAAAATCTATGGACTGATGCTGGACGCACTCATCTCCTTCAACAAGAGGACGCTCATCCTCTTCCCTAATATCGACGCCGGTTAGTTACCTATGTCTTACCATGAATTATATAATAGAATATATTCAAAAAGTTGATTTATTGTAAGCATTTAATATACGTTAAATGAAACGCGCATTTAGATTGATTAATTATGCAGGGATGTATATTTCAAATGTTTTGTTAGTTTAATTACTTTTTTTATCATAAATAAAAATGCACAATGAAATTTTTTTGGAAAATTACAATATTGCATGAAATCAATGAAAAATTATGTTTTACTTACTTAAAAGGTATGTTAAGGTAGGCTACACTGCAAAAACATTTAATGTTATTAAGTATTTTTGGTCTAGTTTCGAGTGCAAATATCTCAATACGCTTGAAATAAGACAAAACTAACTTACAAGTAACTTTTCAGCATGATATTCGAGTTTGTTTTAAATTATAGATGAAAAAATATTTGTTCTATTGGTAGATTATTTCACTTATATCATGGCAAAAAATGTCTTGTTATAAGTGAAATAATCTGCCACTGGAACTAGTACTTTTTCTTCAATATCAATGGATTATTGACTTAAAGCAATCTCCATCTTGCTGAAAATTTCTTTACAAGTTAGTTTAGTCTTATTTCAATTGTGTTGAGATATTGCACCAAAATTACATGGTACAGTTTTGTTTTGTAGTGTGCAGTATATACACAATACTTGGTCTAGTTTACTTTTGCATGAATTACTGTGTATGAGATGGAGGAAGAGATCTTTTCAGCCATATTTTTATTTTTTCCTTCCTCTGAACTTTCAATTAAGACCCTCAGAAACAACTTTGTGTTCCACAAGCATCTTTAGTAATGACCTTTCCTTACTTCCTCTCCATATGCGTGTTGTCAATTGATTGTGATGTCTTAATTAATATTCAAATTTAGTTCAAAAGTGAATTTTGGATTATCAGAGTTAAACTTGAGAATGTTGAACTTAGAATAAGTTTGACATTTTAAAGCAAATTTCTGAAATATATTCTAATTTTCTGAGATGCGCACCAGTTTGTTTGTTGAACCCAAATGATGCGTTTAGATTCATCTGTAAATGCAGCTAGTTGACTGGAAACGTGGCGCTGTCACTGAAACAAATCCGTCTCACCCAAACAGGAAGTAAGGAGATGGTGCGCGTCATGCGAAAGAAGGGCATCGAGCAGCACCCCAACTTTCGGGCAGTGAAGCACATTCCCTTTGAACAGTTCATTCAGCTCCTGTCGCACGCCGGCTGCATGATCGGAAACAGCAGCTGTGGCGTGCGGGAGGCTGGGGCCTTCGGCACGCCGGTCATCAACCTGGGAACAAGGCAAACAGGCAGAGAAACGGGTAGGTTTCACTAGCTTTAGCTAGCCGTTGCCATGGTGACACCTTTAAGAATGCATTTGTTTCACAAAAGTTGTTTGTTTTTTTACAGAATAATTAAACAGTTAAAATTGTTAGAGGAAAATGATCCCAAGTTGCTACTTATGAAATGTCAGAATTATTTTTGCTCTTCAGCCAGAATGTATCTATCTGGAATGTATATCTATGTATATCAGAATGTATCGTCTATCTTTATATAATGAAAAGTAAGGTAAAACAAGTTGTAGCATTAATATAATCATTTTAATAACATTTAATGTAATAAAAACAATATTGTATAATAATTACTTGCTATTAATATTTTTGAACCAAAAACAATCTGCTAATAAATTCTGGCACATAACACCGATACTCAACTGCTGCTGTATTGTTGTTGGTGCTAAAATGTAGATTTTTATTTTTAATTTTTTTTTTTGTATAGCTTTGTTTAAAAAGTTGGGGGGAAAATATATTATTTTTTAAGGGCTGTCACAAAAGCCAAAAGATCCCATTTATTTCAAAGTGCTTAAATAGGTTTACTGAGAATTTACACCAGTGTATCCTATTTATATATCTGATGAATATACTCTCCACTGGAATATGTTTTGGAGTTTAGGAGGTTTTTAACGCCTGAATGATTCATGAGGTCACATTAAGTGATTTGAAAAAAAAAAAAGTTTGATGATAGTTAAGATATGGACAAAATAAAGAATGAAAAAGGAGCCAGATTATAATAGATTATAGTAATAATCTATTATAATTAATAGATTATAAGACAGTCTGGCTCTTTGGAAGCAGAACGTTAAAACATGAGTCGAGACTTTCACACAGTGCCACAAGGTTCCAACACACCCTTGTTTTCCACATTATGTAACACATTAGCAAATGCTTTTTCCACGTTTGTCAACCTGGCAAAGGCTTGATGTTAACGCATAGTTATTTTTTTGAGAGAACACCTCACAAAGAATCAAGTTACATTTCCTTATTTTACTAATCAACCCCCTCCATGTTTTGTCTGTCTAAGCATTACGTTATCTTTAAAACCGCAACAACATATCTGTCTTTCAGGTGAAAATGTTTTACATGTCAGAGACGCTGACACCCATAACAAGATCTACCACGCTTTGGAGCTCCAGTTTGGGAAGCGATATCCGGGGTAGGTACTTCCTGAGTTTCCCACCGGATTGTTGAGGCTCCACTTGACTGTATTTTGGGACCTTTCTGCACTTTAAAAACAAAATTTGATTCCAGTTTTAAGTTAAAACACATTGATTAAGTAAGCTGGAATCCAGTAAAATATTTTTAAAATTTGGATTTAACTTGATTGACTAAGCAAATGGCACATCTTTTTACAGGGAGACACCGTGATAGTCCTATGATTTACCACAGTTAAGAAACTCTAGCGTGATCTTCGCTAGAGGGGGTTGAAAATTAAGTTCACTGAATTCTTTGAAAGTAAAAATTTGATCCAGTTTAGCAACTTGTAAAGAAATTTGTCTTTGAAACAATCATTACAGTCCCTGCGTGTCATTTACAAAATGACACACATAAACATGTGCATTTGTAACTACAGCTTGTAGTTAACAGAGTGATTTCATCAAAAAAGTAAGTTTTTAAGAAACATAATGACACTAACGTTTATTTACAGCTCTAAAATCTACGGTGATGGCAATGCGGTGCCCCGGATTCTGAAGTTTCTGAGTAGCATCGACCTGGATGAGCCGCTCCAGAAGACCTTCTGCTTTCCTCCTGTGAAAGACACCATCTCCCAGGACATTGATCACATCCTGGAAACACAGAGCGCTCTGGCTGTCGACCTGGGCGGCACCAACCTGAGGGTGGCCATCGTCTGCATGCAGGTTAGGGCTAAGAGACGGTTACCTAAAGAGACTGATAATCGGAAAGTTCATTTATTTCAGTAATTTAATGCAAAAAGTCATGAGAATAACTGCTGCTGTTCAGAGTGCTATAGCAAAGCATGTTCCTGGAAAGTTGCGTGGAAGGAAAAACTGTGGTGGGAAAAGACTGCACCTGTATTATTGTTTTCACGCAGTTGTTTTTCCAGTTTTATTAATATGATGATTTTTTTAAAGGTAGAGCTTGAACTTCATGCAGAGAAAAAATTTGTGAACTGAAATCTGCGATATGAACTGAAAGTTTTGTCATATTTTATGGTACTATAGTGAAAAATGAATGGAACTCTTTATAACATATTTTTAAGGCTTTGAACAAACAATATGAACAGTTTTGGGGGGGGGGTTTAAACAACATTAATAGAAATTTTGCAACAATGTTAAATTAAATTTTTTATTATAAGAAATGTATTACGATAAATGATAAACGATTTCCACAACATGTAGATTTATTACCTTTCTGAATCTTTAACTGTACATTGTGAAAATGAAATAATTTCCATTCTTTCTCCTTTCTCTCTTTGTCCAGGGTAACATAGTAAAGAAATACACAGAGCCTAATCCGAAGACCTTTGAGGACAGGATGCATTTGATATTAAAGATGTGCAAAGATGCAGTGCAAGATGCTGTGCGCCTCAACTGCAGGATCCTGGGCGTTGGTATGGAAACGTGCAGCTGCTCCCCCTGCTGGACTGAAAACAGCTGTCAAGCTGAGCTACAGGAATCTCGAACTTTTTTTTTCTCCACACATTAGGAATTTCTACCGGCGGCCGCGTGAACCCGCAGGAAGGCATCGTCCTTCACTCCACCAAGCTGATCCAGGAGTGGTCCTCAGTGGACCTGAGGACCCCCATCTCGGACGCCCTGGGCCTACCCGTCTGGGTCGACAACGATGGCAACTGCGCTGCGCTGGCCGAGAGGAAGTTCGGCCACGGCAGGGGGGTGGACAACTTCGTCACCGTCATCACAGGAACAGGTGAGAAAGCGAGTATCGTATAAAATCACACCTTCATTTGTATGTCACATTTATTACTAACCCAACGTTAAAATTGAGAATCGTCACTAACACTGTAAAAACACAAAATCTTACAGAGTAGTTTCTAATGCAAATATCTTAGTACTGTTGAAATGAGACTGAACTGACTCACAAGTAACTTTTCAGCAAAATATAGCTGAAAAGTTTTGAAAATGATTCACTTAAAATTATGTTTTAAATCAATGATATTGATTTTCAAAGAGTACTAGTTCCACTGGCAGATTTTTTTCATTTAATACTTGGGAGAAAATGTCTTGTTATAAGTGAGATAATCTGTGAGTGAAACTAGTACTTTGTTGTAATGTGTATGAAGGAATCATTTACTTCAGACAAGCTGCTATACCTTGCTGAAAAGCTGCTTGTAGGTGAGTTTTGTCTTATAAGATATTTGCACTACAAACTGTTTTTTGCTGTTAACTGAGTATAATTGACCAAAGTTGCTTTAAGAAACCTTATTAGAAGTGAGGCGGATGTTTATTTCTACATGTAACGACTTGATTTTTTCCTAGGATATAAAATAAAATAAAAAACTGAAAATGCATATAATTGTGTTGTATTTATGAAATCTTTTCAAGATTTTATTTATTTATTTATTTATTTATTTTCACCAAGTTTAACAATTAAAACCATGATCTCTAATTCATCACTTGAATTGTTGTATCAGGTGCACTAATAGCTTAAAAAACATATTTTGCCTTCGTAGGTATTGGAGGAGGTATCATCCATAACTCCGAGCTGGTCCATGGCAGCACCTTCTGCGCCGCTGAGCTGGGTCACATCAAGGTTTCTCTGGACGGCCCAGAGTGTTCCTGTGGCAGCCAGGGCTGCATCGAAGCCTACGCGTCCGGAATGGCCCTGCAGAGGGAGGCCAAGCGACTGCACGACGGTGAGCTCCGTCTTCTCTGCTATTTCATTTTCTTTTTGACAGCGCTGTTCAAAAGTCGTGACCTGTTGGGGCTTCCTTTCTCCAGAGGAGCTGCTGAAGATGGACGGGATGGATGTGAAGCTTGCAGAGCCGATCACTGCCGCCCACCTCATCAGCGCGGCCAGGAATGGCAACTCCAAGGCCAATGCTGTCCTGCACAAAGGTTGGAACACAGACACCGACACGCAATCAAATATGCAGAATTTTGATTTAAACTGCAAACTGTAAAAAATAAAAAAACCTATATTGACAAAAAACTAGCCATCAAGACATCTGAAATCGTTTTTAAGCTTCTTATTTTAGAAATAAAGTAAGACGCTGAATATAAACACATCAGAGCACTATAATGATCGGAGTTATAACCATTGAAGTGAACAAAATGATAGAGAAAAACGTTTCACTGTTTTATTTAATATTTCAGTTATCAAAGAACTTCAGGTCGTGATCTAATGAGGCATTCGTGATAATTTAGACTTTTAAATACATTAAAATGATTCATCCCCTTTAACCGAGTCTTTGAAAAGTAAATAAAAAGCATTCACTGAAGTTCAATATTACATAACGTAGCTAAACATATCTTATAAAATGATTACATTCACTCTGAAAATATTCTAGTGACTAGTGGGATTTTTTTATTTTTTTTTTAATGTGCAAAAATTACCCTGAGCTTTCAGCAGGTGGTATTTTTTCTGCACAAAGCTCTGCCCTTTGAGGATGCAAAGCTGTTTGGTCTGGCTGTAATTGATAGACTGTACATAAATACCGACAGAACCTTTCCAAGACATGAATTGATGATTAGAACAAATTGTGGATGTGCCACAACTTTCTCCAGCTGAACAGAAACAAAACTGAAGTTATCATCTTTAGACGTAAAGAGGAACAACTCAGAGTCCTCACTCTTCTTCAGTTGTTAGCTAGAAACAAGTGAAGACAAAGTGATGGTCCCAGACCTGAACGTTCAGAGACACATAAAGACAGTTACAAAATCAGCCTTCTACCACCTGAGGAACATTTCCAGGACTGAAGGACTAATGTCCCAGCAAGATCTAGAGAAACTCATCTTTGTGTTTGTCTTTAGACACATTGATCACTGCAGCAGTGTATTCACAAGTCTGCCTAAAAAAATCAGTCAGCTGACCCAGAACGCTGCTGCTTTCTCACTTACAACACAGACTCTGCGTTTTGGTCGTAAACTCTGGTCACTTGTTTTTTTTGTTTGTTTGTTTTTTTCACTTGCGAATAGCTTTGGTCATTTTCCCATCAGTGAAGGTTTATTTTTGCTTTGAATTAAGAAGAAAGCTGAAAAATTAGAAGAAAAATCTAAGCCGTGTTTGTGTCTTCTTCCTGTTGCAGCGTCCCTGGCGCTCGGCGTAGGGATCGTCAACATCCTCCACATAGTCAACCCGTCGCTGGTGATTTTGTCCGGAGTCCTGGCGTCTTACTACCAGGCCCCGGTGCAGCAGGTCATGTTGGAGAGAGCGCTGTTCTCCGCCCAGAGCATCAAGGTCGTCAAGTCCGACCTGGAAGAACCGGCCCTGCTCGGCGCTGCTAGCATGGTGTTGGACTACGCTACGAGGAGGACGTACTGAGAGAACCGGAAACACACTTGGAAGATGTTTTACCAGAATATATCGAGTAAACCTTGATAAAAGGAGGAAGGGCTTGTAGTGAAGACTTGAATCTTGTATTGCAATGAATCCTTATCCTAATTTAAACAGTTTTTGGGAGAACAACCCTATAAGTCGATTGCTTGTTTACGGACATTAATGACTGTAGTTTGAAAGTGGGGGAGGGCTGGTGAGGTAATTAACTAGTTTATTGCACTATATTCCGTTTTTTTCTAGCTAAATTATTCTGGAGGGTTTTTTTTATTATCTTTGTTGTCATTTGCCATCTAAGCTGTGAAGCATTTTCCAGTTGCCTTTATGTTTTGGTGAATTTAGGCAAACCTAATACTACATGTACCACAAAGTTTCTCCCTATGTCGTCTGCTAACATCACCAGCATGACGATGGCTAAACTGATACCACTATGGTTCAGATTATAAGCCATTTTAAGCCGTTTATTTAATTTTATTTTCAACAGATCTGTACTAGTTCTTGGCTCCATCAGTCCAAACAAAGATGCTTCGGAGCTACCGAATCTTTTTAAGTCTTTAGGCCAAATTTCTGTGTGCAATATGTGGTGGCAATCTTACTGTTGTAGCGAATCTGTCTAATGTGTGGAAATTGGTGAAGGGGAACAACAGAGAAAAGGACACGTCTGCTAACCATTACTTAAGAGGGTGTTGTTTTCTAAAGAATGAAAATATTCACTAAGCTTTTAAATGTGTATATTTATATATTGACTTTTTCCCAATATGCTCAGATTTATGCTCTCCCATCACAGGATCTTGTGATCTTTTCCAAACCCGAATAGCGCCCTTGAAATAATCTCCAGACGTTCCCACGTTAAAGAGCTGCAATTCCCAAAATATTCCCTCATTTTGGAGGCAGTTTGCTTCAGTTTAAAGCTAGTCGTCTTTGCTGGAAGTCCAAACTCAGTGAATCTCTTTTACCTGTTTTCTGGTTATTCAATCTTGACTTTAGTCTTGTTTTGACAAAGTGGACCTTATTTCTTTCACTGCAGTGAAAAACTGTTTGTTCTGATCAAATTTTTAACATCATTTCATTGTGTTTGAATGTTACCGGTGCTATTTGGGCCGCAAAATAAAAGTACGTATATGTGTTTTGGGTGGGAGAAGAAAATGCTAGTATGTTCTAAACTGACATGCAAGTGGTGGGAAGTAGGCAGAGTACAGTTCCTTACAGTAAAACAAAGCTTTAATGAAGCTCTTAAGCTTTGGGGGGGTTATTTTTATTTTTTATCAAAACCCAGATGTGACCAAAGTGTTGACATTCTGCTGTGTGTTCTAAATCCATTAAACCGGCTTAATATGTCAGGTTTCTGTATATCATTTATTATTCTCGTCTTCCAGAGGCATGGGGGGGATACCAGCTATTGTTGTATTTAATGTTATGAATTTTATTTTTACTGCACATCACATAAGGCTGTACTGACAGAAAACCTTGCAGCTGCTACAGGCTGGTGAGATGGATGTATAGAATGTGTTTTCTACATTACCTCTGACCTTATGAAGACATTTGGAGGATGCCTTTTGAAGATGAATAATGAGGTTTGTATGTACTTCTACATGTTGTGTTGTACATTATGTGCCGTATAAAATATATTTCTAGAAGCTTAATGATTTTGTTGGTCCAATTAATAAAACATTTTGGATACTAAAAGAGTCTGTTCAATTATGTCTCCCGTCAGAAGGCGGAGTCCCTCAAGGATCAGTTTTGGAACCACTTTTGTTCACCCTTCATGTTGTTAATATAAATTAAAACTTGTTTCCTGCATCATTTGTGAAACTTTTTTCCATTTGTACACTTTGTGGCCCACCTTTGTGATTTTAAGACTCTGATTACTCTCATGTTGTAAAACCCAGCCTTTTTTTTCCCTCCTAGCTGCATACTTCAACAGCCAGGCAAATGTTTGCTTGTCACCTAAGATCTCAAGAGACTATTGGAGTTAATTATTAAACAGTGGGGCACAATCCCTTAGCAGGACACAACTGTTTTTGTTGCAAGGACAGTGTTACAATGCCAGCTTGTGCGCTACAGAAGGAAAGGATAAAGCTCAAAATGGATACTTTGTGATTTCGTAAAGGCAAACCTATAATTTGCTGGGTTCAGATTGAAGTAGTGCTACATCTCTTACCCAGAAATGGTAAAAAAGTAAATAAAAAAGTATCCCTCTGATGTGGCAACTGTCCAATCAAAATTTTACCAAGTATGTGTTGTCTAGTTTCTAGTGCTAATATCTTGATACATTTTAAAATAAGGCAAAACTAATTACAAGCAGCTTTTTAGCAAAATATAGGAGCTTGTTTTAAGTAATTTCTTATTTATTTTTAAAAATACTAATTCCTTTGGCAGAATATTTCACTTATAGCAGGACATTTTTTTTTTCCTAAAAGTGAAATAATCTGCCATTGGAACTAGTACTTTTTAAAAAAAATCAATGCAAAAGAAGGAATGTGAGGAGCAGAGAAACATACATCTGAATCTTATTTTGTCACTTTTCAACCCAAAATCAATTAATTTTACAAGGATTTTATGTGACGATTTTAAAGGGATAGAGAGTGGAAGTATAATCCCCCCCCCCCAACCCCTTACAAAAAACAGTTATTTCCCTTTTTACTTTTCTTTCTGTGCTCAATACTTTTATCCACCATGATTGCAGCAGCAGGTCTGAGATTTAGGGTATGTCTTGTCTTCACCGTTGAGACAAACATTTGATATCAGTATATCAGATATCAGGATGAAATACTCTCAGTTTGTTTGTATGCTAAGCTTTTCAAATTATTTTGCAAAAAGAAATAAATAGATAAATGAAAATAAAAAATATATGACATTTATCCACTACTTTGTTCTGGTCAATCCCTGAAAGTTAAGGTGAAATATATTGGAATCTGGGATTTTAATTAGACAAAATATGAAAAGGTGTAGAATAGGCTACTTGTGCAAGGCAATGTGTTGTATGTAAGCTACTAAATTATAATTTAGTATTAAGAGAAATGATACTATTATACAAGTAGAAGAAATTAAAAGAAAAGGCTGACAGCATGCCAGATTAAATAAGAATCTCTCTCAAACCTATTGCGACGGCACACCTGTAATATGTATTTCAATTCTTCTGGATAGAAAGACCCATACTGGTTCATATGGGATTCTGAACAAAGATAGTTATTGTTCTGGTTTAAATTTAGAAAGTTTCTTATTAGAACTTACTTAATTTTTCATCAAAACAGTGCTCACAGAGAAACAGCCACGCTTCAACATGGACTCTTTAATTGTTTCAGAGCAACATTTACGAATAAGACATTATTACATGACTTTTGTTACTAACGTGTCTACAGGCTTTTTTTTCTTGATCCCATTTAACACTTTAAGTGAAATAAAACAAGGAAATGTTAAGAACTTAACGGTAAATCGACAGAGCTGCACATAAACGCTGCCAGAAGTCTGTCTGCGGATTATTATTTTTTTAACAGCTTTTAAACACGTAGTTGATCATGGGACCCGTAGGCAATGATTAAAGAGATGTAATTGGTCCAATTCTGATGTAATTTGTCACTGATTGGCTACTAATACTGCCAATCCGCAATCCTGCCTTTTGATTGGTTGTCCCCCTCTTTCCGCTTCTACAGCTATAGATTTGTCACCCCTCCCCTCGCCCTTCTTCCCGTTTAGCTGATAGCTCTTCGTGGATCCCAGCACCTGCTTGTCGTTTCTCGTATTTATCCTCCCGCAGGTTCTACCGACATGGATGATTTTGACATGCTGAACGCACCCGCCGCTGGAAACGGTGTGGGCTCGGAGGAGGACCCGGCCGCCGCTTTCCTGGCCCAACAAGAGAGCGAAATTGCGGGGATCGAGAATGACGAGGGCTTCAGCATCCTGGACGGCGGAGAGGTCCCTTCGTCGCTCAGAGACTCTAACGGTTCGTCCCCGCTGTGCTCCGACGGAGGAACCGTAACATCTCCATTCAGGGTTACTTCGCTTGTGTAGCTACCGTTAATACCTGGGGATATTACGACGATAGAAGACGGTAAATTATAAATGCTCGCGGTAACACAAACGGTAATTTGACACGACATTTAATGCGCCTAGTCTTGGCTAATGCTAATGGAGCTGTCATTTATTTGCTGTCGGGTTTATTTAAGATTAATTTGAGTTCCTGAAACGGTTAAGAGCTTGTATTAGGACTCGGGGTGGTTTCATAATGTGCTTTGTTTAATAAATGCAGCATTTGCCATCGTTTCGTATGGGCTAAAGGCTTGTGATAACATCAGCTGTAGCTTTCTTGGTCGTGTCATTCATTGCTGGTGGCCATTCACACAAACGTTACTAGTAACCGCAGGAGGACATTTATGTACGACGCAGCAACCTTTGACCAGTAATGTGTCATTTTAACTGTTGGTTAGAAATGCTGACATGTCATAAATGTAATTGTGCGCATATGAAACTCCTAAAGCGTTAAAAATTATTCGAAATTTTTCCCTTTGTGTTTTTATATGTATGGTTTTATTTTCTAACTTTTTGTATTTTTTTTTTAATAGACGGCGCCATCAATGGAGAGTTTCACGGGGTAATACTTCCATTATTTTCTCCTACAAGTTTCTTTTTTCCCCCCCCAGATTGACTGAATTTGTAGCTACTTGTGTCTTTTAACTTTTCATTAAATAAATGTGTATTTAGCCTTTACAGGCTTCACAAACCGATGCAAACTGATGTTTTAGTTTGAACTTTGTTTCTTCCTGTGGTCTTGATTTTGGGGGGGGGAGACTAAAATGTTCTATCTCAATTTTTTTGTACCTGGAACCCAAACTTCATCGTACCTACCTTCTTTAAACTAAACTTAAGGACTTTTTTTGTTTTTGTTTTGAGGCTCACTAGAGTCATAAAACCACATTTACTTTTTTCAGTAGAGCATGAGGAATATCTTGGGAAATTGTTTAAATTATTTGTTTTCCAATGTAGATACAAAACCTCCTCAAAATGAGTTGGGCTTGACATGAAACTTTGCATAGTGACAAGCTTTACACATTTTCAGGCTGAAAAACTCCCAACTGGTTTCTTTCTGTATTTTTTTTGTTTTGTTTTGTTTTCTTGTGAAATGATGCGGCCAAGTTGGAGATGAACGTAGGTGGAAATTTCTCACCGACTTTCAGCTTTTTCTACATCATTACTTCAGTCTAGTACCGTGTGCGTCGAGGTTCTTATAGTTGATGACTCCGGCTTCCTTTTCCTGTGCTGTCATTGCAACATTTCGTCCTTCTGCACCGTCAGGATTTCTGGCAGAGAGAGACGGAGAGAAACCCACTTTTAGGAACGGATGTGGTGCCTGCAAATCAGAAATAAAGGGCGAAAGATGCCAGATGCAGTGTTAGGATTATAGTCAGGAGCAATATTTTAGTTTTTCAGAAAGCTATTGAATAATGCATATATATATTTTATTAGAACTTCATCAAAAAGTAAATGTTTTGTTTTTGTTTTGAAGGAAAGCAACGGTCCATCAGATGCCTATGCAGCCATTTCCAACGCCGACCGGCTGCAGGCCGAACCTGAAAGTCTCCGGAAGTGGAGGGAGGAACAACGAGAGAGGCTGGAGGTGCTAGGTAGGTTCACAGAGATGACTCGGTTCTAAGCAGCTCATGAGCGACCGATCTGTGCTTTCTGTGCTGCGACAAGTAAAAACCCAAAGATCTGCACAGAGAGACAGCTTCAACTTAATTTCCCTGATTTGTTGATTGTCTCCTAAAAGCTGGAGCCCATTTGTGATTCATGTAGCCACATATCTCTGTTACCATATTCATGTCACAGTCATATTTATTCATAGTTACACTGACTTCCTGCACAGAAGAAGTCAGCATCATTTAAATGGCGAACCAGTTGATGTTTTTCCGTTTGCCTTTGTTGAATAAAAATGGTGCATCCAGTGCAGTTTCTCACTGAAATAAAGTCTGTGCTAATGTAACATTTTTGTCTTTTAGTGTCAGACTTGTCAAAAGTTAGTCACATAGTAGGAATGCTCGAAAAGGCTTGGCTCAGGGTTCCTGTGCAGTCTGGAAAATACACTTTGAATACGGGATAAGGAATATCCTCTTTCCTTCTATCCTTTTTCTGCACCATCCTTTCTTACATTTTCTTCTTTCCTTCCGATTTTCCTTATGTTTGTCCTTCATTCTTCCTGTTCATTCGTCATTCTCTTGGGTTTTTTTTTGTTTCCTGTCTTCTTTTCCTTCTGCTCTTCCTTATTTCCTTTCATCCATTCTTCCTCCTTTGCTCCTCATCTTCCTACCATCCCTCATTTAACTTCATCCTTCCTTATCCTTAAAAAGAAAACCACACGATGCTGAAAAGAACTAAACAAAAAAGACAATTAAGACAGAAATAAACATTGAAATTCTTTTCAGTGGAAAAAACGGTGTAGGTGGATAAGCTGGTTATTTTTTCAGGGATTTTTTATACATACAACAAATGATCAAAATCAAAATGGCAACATTTCCTCTTCTGAAACAAACGTCCTCACAGACATCAACTTACAAACTCCTGAATTTAAGCGATTCCCACATTTGTGTCGAAAATCGATAAATTCCATCCGCGGACATTTTTTTTTTTCAGCACAAGAGTCTGAGTTTAATATGCTTTTGTCTCATTTTTCATTCTTCTTCCCATGCCTCGCCGCATTCCCTCCGCAGATGCCAACTCTCGCAAGCAGGAGTCTGAGTGGAAGGAGAAGGCCAAGTTGGAGCTGGAGGACTGGCATGCCAGGCAGAACGAACAGCTGGAGAAAACTAAATCCAACAACAGGTAGCGGCTTCGTGGCCGGATTCCAAAATGGCAACCTGATACGGGTTTACGCTTAGGGAGACCCTCAGCTGTCACTGCAGCCTGGAAAACACGTAGAATTTGTTTTACTGTTTAGATTAAACCCAAATCAAGAATATTTAGATTAGGACTTGTCTCAACGGGATATAGCCTTTTAGTTAATTTCCCACTCATGTTGCTGAATGTGTGCTGCTCTGCTGTGTCCTCGGAAACGACAGTCACCCGGGAGCCTCTCTTCCTCTTTGAGCTGGTGAAACACTTCATTTTTTAAGATTAAAAAAAAAAAGCTGATGGTTGGACTTTATATCTGAGTGCTAACCGATGATAATGTCTGTTTTTTTTTTCTTTTTTCTATCCCCTCCTCCATGTTACTGTTTTTTCTCTCCTCTCCTGCCTTCTCGCTGCTCTGTCGTTGGGCGGATGTTTGTCCAGAGTGCTGGACGAAGACTTCTACAAGCAGCCCTTCTCTGACCTCATTGGTTATGTGTATGTTGCTCCAACTAACATCCTCCTTCTTAACACCTGTTTATTTCCCTCTCATATCGTTTTCTCCACAGCACACATCACATTTATCTCATAGTAAATTAGTCACCCTTTAGTATTTGCCGTATTTCTTTTAAATCCAGTTTGTTTTAGATTTCTTCCTTTGTAAATACTTCTTCCAGTGATGTCTACAGACCCATTCGTCTGCATGTCATCTGAGTGGATGCCTTTCACGATGTTTATTAGAACGATTGATATTAAATATTTATTAAAATGCTAAACCACTCACTTGCATGTTGTTACACCAGAGGTAGACCGATTGATTAATTTGTCCAAAGAGGATCCTGAAATTGACTCCTAACTAACTTTGTTGTCCCTCCCAGCAATTGCCAAAAGGTTGATAAAACTGAAAAAAAAAGTTCACTTTTTCTGTTAGAATTTATCGCAGTGGGAATAAAATTTTAATAAGTACTGGTGCTGCTTATTAAAGACAATTATTTTAGCTATCGATTATTCTGACGTCAAGTGATTTGAAAAATTGGCACCTTCTGTAGGTTTTTCATTTAACAACTTAAGACTTTTTCAACAATATTAGAAATAAATTAAAAGATGCAAATAAGCAAATCAGTTATGTTTTTGAATATGAAAATAAAATTCTGTTTCCTAAAACGCAATGTGTGCAGTAGCATCTCCTTACTGTGTTCATCTGCAGCCAAAAGAATGACAGCTAATCTGCAGATTATATATATATATATATATATATATATATATATACATACACTGCTCAAAAAAATAAAGGGAACACTCAAATAACACATCCTAGATCTGAATGAATGAAATATTCTCATTGAATACTTTGTTCTGTACAAAGTTGAATGTGCTGACAACAAAATCACACAAAAATCATCAATGGAAATCAAATTTATTAACCAATGGAGGCCTGGATTTGGAGCCACACACAAAATTAAAGTGAAATGTTCCCTTTATTTTTTTGAGCAGTGTATATATATATATATATATATATATATATATATATATATATTTTTTTTTTTTTTCTTTTGATTAATTGGATAACACAAGATACTTAATAGGAGATTTTTATTTTTAATATTTGTACAGAATCTGAACCAGGTGAAGCTAAAAATATGATTGAGAAGTTCTGGGTAAAACAGATTTACAGACCAAAAAAATTCTCATCGCAAATACAAAATGTATTTCATCTTTTGCACAGTTTTGACTTATTGACTGCAGATTCACCAAATGGCCTTATTTAGAGTCTGTATACTCTGGTTAACGATTAATCTATTACTAAATTAGGTGACGATTATTTAATTAATCGATTAATCACGATTAATTTGATTAATCATTTCAGCCTTAATGAGAACATGCTCAAACTGTTCAGAGGTTGGAATAAACAAGTCAAAGTCGAGATTAAAGTTTTTGACTGCATCTATTTTTGTTGTTCTTCTTCTTCCTGGAACTTTAGCATATCGGCCCTTTTAGTTTCGGTCCACTTCAACATTAAAACATGCTTCACAAGTCGTCAGTCACACTCATCCAGATCGTCTCCATTCTTCCAAAACTGCTTGTTTTCATTCTCTGTTCTCCTGAAGTTGCATCAGGATATAGGAAACCTTTCCAACAATAATTTGCTTCTGTTTTTGTTTCAAAATAAAGTGTCTTCATGTTTGTTTTAAATTTTCTCTTTGATGTAAATTTACAGAGGAGTAGGTTGCTTAAGCATTCGCTTGAAGCAGTTGTACGTTTGCATTAATCAGTCAGTTGTAGATAATCAATTTGTTCACCTTTTGGTGTATTTTTAAACTTTATTTATTGTAATGCAGCTTTATAATGTTTTAGATTAAACTTTCCTCACCTTCAAGATAACTTTACTTCTGACAAACAGACAACTGCTTCAAACAAGACAGCTCTCATGCTTTGTTAGAAATGTGTTGCTGACATGCTGGTAGTCGAATTTCATAGCAGATAATTGGAGGTGAAGTGGGAAAGCTGAAGTCGTCTTATTTCGAGATGCACCAAGAAATTGATTGGTGGCTGGATTTGATCAATTTTCATCTCGATAAGCCCGAACCGGTGAAAAGGCGGGTAGTGACTCAAAGATCCAAACTATTTATGATCAGTGAGTTCACACTGACAACTACACTCCTGGTGCAGAAGTTTAAAAAAAGATGTCGGAAAGATTGAAGAATATTTAGGGGGAAAAAACATTTTAAACATGTGGAGACGTGTCTTGAGGTTGCGAGAGTGATGCTTTGAGGAGAGTGTTGGGGTTAGGGAGCTTATTGAAGAAATGTTTTGAGGTTTTAACTGCTTGTTTAGGGCTGCAACTAGTGATTAGTTTAGTTATCAATTATTTTGAAATAAATTGGCACATTCTGCAGACTTTTCATTTGGCTAATAGGCTTTTTTTTACACTATTAGAAATGCATTAAAAGATGTAAATAAACATTTAAAAAATGAGAAAATAAAAATGGTATTGTCTAAGATTCAACAACACGGTATTCCTTTAGTGAACGCTTGATTATTTGTAGCAAAGGATGCATCTGTTGCTAAAAATTCTAACTTATTTTGATTAATTGAATAGCAAAAGGAGCCTAAAAAGTTTTTTTTTATGTCTTTATATACAGTAATTTGAACCAGTTGAAGCTCAAACTAGGTCACTGGAGTTCTGGGTAGAACATATTTGGAGACAAAGAAGTATTTTCATCTTGTATGTTTTTGTACAGTTTTAGTTTTGTGAAGAAAAATCAAAATGCACTAAAGTCAGCCTCAGGATGTCAAAGTTTTAGGAGTAAAATGATTGAAAATGAGCCATATTTCTGATTGGTGCATCTCTAGTATTAGAGGGGGCTGATTACCACTTTATGGAAGGTTTGTTTTGCACATCAGATCAGCATGTGGGGTGCTGAGGTGGGATGCAGCCCACTTTAATACTCCCAGGTCAAAGTATCTGCTGTGAAATGGGTTGATATGCCATCAACATGTGCAGCCTTCGGTTTGGACTTGACCTCAGAGCTCTGAGGCTGATTCGTAGTCGGTATGGTGAGAACCGGATAAAATGCTCCTTCTGTTTGTTCTCGCACAAATTTCAATTTATTGGCAAAGAGTTGTTTCCTTACTGGACCAAAAGCTGCACACAAATGATTTCTGTAGGAAGAATAAAGAAAACTGTCGCTTTGGCATGTTTGGCTTCCACATCTGCAATGAGCTCATTTTTGTTGTCTTTTATTTCACTCGCCCCTCTTCCTCTCTCTCCTTCTCCCCCTCTTTTGAATTCTGACTGGTGAAACTGTTTCTCCCTGTTTTCTTTTCCTCTGCACCTTAAAGCACACACATTAACCATCCTTGCTACCGCCTAGACCAGTTAAGTAAACAAACGAAACCCCAGAAACTCTTTAAGTATTTGATATTTTTGAGGACGGAATCCATCTTGTGACTGTTTTTTTTGTTGTTGTTTTTTCTTTATTTGTTCAGTTTAGTTGCTTCTTCGTTTAACTCTACTGATTGCTGTATTGTCCCTTCTTTGACGCCGTTGTCCTTTTAGTCCCTTGTGTTTGGTAGATGGTTGTGAATGTTGGTTAGTTTCCCATCCCCCATTTTACTGTGTTTACTTTTTTTAAATTCATTTATTTGAGCTGAATTTGTGTTTACAGACAGTGTGGGAACTCCGAATATGTCAGTGTAAATAAAGATTAACTCCGGAGGTTATATTATGTGGGTGGGTATTAGATAGTTGTTTTTTCATAGCCTGGATTGGATCTCAAAAGGTCTTGGTGATTTTATTTTTCTTTATTTATATATATATATATATATATATAATTTTTATTTTTTTTACACTTTTCGGTCTGTTTTCAGATACATCCGTTTAGTTTTTTCACACACAAGATGAAAGGAAACCATTCCTGCTCCTTTGCCGCAGCACAGCGCATGGCTAAGTCGCAGTAGCTCGGTTAAAGAAAAAGGCAAAACAAAAAAAAAAAGCCAAAGCTTTCTGCTATTGGTCATATATTTAATGAATGTTCTCTACATGGGTGAGATTTTTGTCAAATGTGCACCCACAAGGCAAGCTTTAGCGTATTTGTAGGAGTTAATTGTGTTTAACCAGCTAAAACCCTTTTCCAGCCTTTTATTTAGTTTGGCCAAGTCTTTTTCCTTTTTGATGTTTTTTCTTTTATTGGCGGCATTGACGTACCTCTGCTTGCTGTTGTGGGTCGTCTGACAAATCGGGTAATTGTGGTGTTATGTGTGAACGAGGGTGCGGCTGTGTTGCAGACAATAAAGCTGTGGGTGTAATTAAGCTTGATATTTATGATGGGACTAACCTGTGCTGAGGCAGATTCTGCAGAGCGAACAGTCCAACCCAGCCAAAAGTTGAGAAATCCTCCTGTCGGGTCTAGAAGATTTGAGCTAAATGTCAAAAGTGAGGAGCTAAAGCAGAATGAAACCTGGGTGCACCGATAAGCCAGTTGGATGATAAATCGGCCCAAATAATTTTGGATGATTGGTGATCAGTCAATACTTGACTACCTCTGCAAATTTCTAAAAATCAGCCACTGTTCCCTTTTGAACTGCTGCCAGAGACTCTAATCTGCATGTGCGTGGTCAAACAATAGTCACAATAATTAGTGTCAAGTTGCTATATTTAGCAACTTTTTAAAGGAAAAAAAAAACAGTATTGGCCAAAATTGGAGTTGGCAACTGGGACTTTTTAAAGCTCAGCAATCAGTCAGAAAAAAGCAGTCGGTGCATAGACCTGTCATGATAACAAATGTTCCTGGGTGATAAAATTGTCCCAGAAGTTATTGCAATAACAATTGGTCTCAAAATAATATTATTGCTTATTGCAATTACTATTAATGGCATAATGATGCAGGAACATATTCTCAAAGATCAATAAGCTTTAACTTCTAGTGAACATGTATCCCTGAAACTGGACGACATTTTGAATATCCAGAATAAATAAAAACAAGAACAACAAATAAAATGAATTATGAAGTCTCTGTAGGCAAAATTGTCCTTCAAAAGTAGGATTCGTTGTGACCAAAGCTCCAGACTGAAAACTTGTCATCTAGATTTTGGTGGAAAAAAAGAGAAATGATAAATCATACAAATGGAAACTGAGTTTGTTTTAATTTACCAGCTGATTGATTGATTTTATTCCTTATTAGGACAGGCCAATTGGTGCACTCCTTGCATGAAGGTGATCCAGCATAAACCTGTGTTGGCTCTCTGCAGAGACTTTCTCCTGTTTGTGGTTTTTATGGATCTTTCATTTCTTCCTCCACTGACCGACCCGTTTTTTCCCCTTCCTCCTCCTCCTCTTGTCAGGGCGGCCGAGGAAGCCATGATTTCGGATCTGGACGAGAACAACCCCGGCACAGAGTGGGAGCGGGTGGCTCGGCTCTGTGACTTCAACCCCAAGTCCAGCAAGCAGGCCAAAGACGTGTCCCGCATGCGCTCCGTCCTCATCTCCCTAAAGCAGTCCCCGCTGGTCCGTTAGAGACCAGAGAGATCCGGGGAAGTCCATTCCTTGTCATGTTTTTCTTTTCTTTTTGTTTTTTTGTTTTTATTTTTTTCCACCTCACACACCAACGAACCAACTACTGAATCCACAACGTTTATCTTCTAAGGTGAAGGGGGACAGCCCGGGTTTCCATTTTCACGCAGGCCTGTAGAGATTATCCTTTCTCCGCCCCCTTTGAAAGCTTTCCGTCTTTCCGCCTCAGACTAGTCGAGACCTCACGTTTTGTGGCCCCATATTAAAGTCTCGTTGGATTTGACCAAAGCGTTTGGTCTGTGGTCCTTCGTAACACTGTAAGGGTGGTGAGTTGGGACACTAAAAGGGAAAGATTGATATTTGTATTTTTTAAGGCTTACAGCTACACTACATCCTCCGTCGCCTCCAAACAATATCAGAATGCTGTTGTATAACCTCCATCGATTGCCCTCCAACATATCACTTCCTGTTCTCCTTTTAGTGAAGTATTGGTGTCTGTTTTGTATTTCTTTTCTTTTTTGGGGACCAAGCTCCAAATCCAGTGTACTTTACTGTGTGTAGTGCTTCATTGTGGCATATCGTGTTCAAATTTCCAATCTATGCATTTCTTTTGTTTTGGAAACTTCTTTTTCCCCTCATCCAGTCAGAAGTGAAGGAAGTCCAATCATTACAAATCGTGTGACCTGTTTGTATGGGTGTTCAAACCCTAACGGTGTGTGTATGTACTTTGATTGTACCTATGTACATATACAGAAGGCAATATATACAGTATATAAACATTTATGTCACTGAAATTAGACCGTTGTGGTTTTAAAGACTAGATACTAGCTAGTTGTTCCTTGACCATGTTGTATTCATTGTCCATTTGATTTCAGTACAAGTAAAAAAAAGGAAGATAATTTTGCTGTCCTGTCATTTTTCTGCTTGTTATATGGAGACTAGAACTCTGTTACAAATGTCTCAATATCATATGTGTAGTATCCTTAAAATGACAAAATGTTGATGACACCGGATTTATCACTCTTACTCTTAAACAATTGACAAAGTACTCTCTAGACTACAAAGCGAACTCGTAAAAGTTTATGTCCAACATAAACTATGACCAAGCTTCTGGATTCATCTTGAAAAATATTTTTGCCATTTTTTTTGTTGTTTTTAAGTCTGTAGAAGAGGGGTAGAAAATCATTTATCAAAGCTGATTTGACAACTTGTTTTACTCTGAACGTCTTCCAAATGACTGACTATTCATGTCAAATTTGACAAATCCCACACAGAAGAAAATCATGAAAATCCATGGTAACTTTGGACCCTATCCAAATGATTCTGTGAAGAAAATGCCAAACTAAGTGACCAAAACAATAAAAAATCAAACTTATCAATACTTGTCCATCTTCCCATACTTGTCCAATTTGTGCAGGACTCTCGTGCTCACCCACTTCCTGGACAAAGGCATCCACCCAAATATGATATAAATTGAGCAGAAATCTATATTTTTTGTTTTTCCTTTTCCATACACGTGTTTTCAACAAGAAATGTATATACTTTGTTTTGTTTTTTTTCTTTTCCTTAAACATATTTTTGTCAAGTAATGGAAATATTTTCTTTTCCTGTTCTCCATAGTCATCGTGAACTGGTGTTTTTAATTCAACAGCCTCATGCACTTACAAAAATTGTTCACTTGTTGANTACTCTGGTTAACGATTAATCTATTACTAAATTAGGTGACGATTATTTAATTAATCGATTAATCACGATTAATTTGATTAATCATTTCAGCCTTAATGAGAACATGCTCAAACTGTTCAGAGGTTGGAATAAACAAGTCAAAGTCGAGATTAAAGTTTTTGACTGCATCTATTTTTGTTGTTCTTCTTCTTCCTGGAACTTTAGCATATCGGCCCTTTTAGTTTCGGTCCACTTCAACATTAAAACATGCTTCACAAGTCGTCAGTCACACTCATCCAGATCGTCTCCATTCTTCCAAAACTGCTTGTTTTCATTCTCTGTTCTCCTGAAGTTGCATCAGGATATAGGAAACCTTTCCAACAATAATTTGCTTCTGTTTTTGTTTCAAAATAAAGTGTCTTCATGTTTGTTTTAAATTTTCTCTTTGATGTAAATTTACAGAGGAGTAGGTTGCTTAAGCATTCGCTTGAAGCAGTTGTACGTTTGCATTAATCAGTCAGTTGTAGATAATCAATTTGTTCACCTTTTGGTGTATTTTTAAACTTTATTTATTGTAATGCAGCTTTATAATGTTTTAGATTAAACTTTCCTCACCTTCAAGATAACTTTACTTCTGACAAACAGACAACTGCTTCAAACAAGACAGCTCTCATGCTTTGTTAGAAATGTGTTGCTGACATGCTGGTAGTCGAATTTCATAGCAGATAATTGGAGGTGAAGTGGGAAAGCTGAAGTCGTCTTATTTCGAGATGCACCAAGAAATTGATTGGTGGCTGGATTTGATCAATTTTCATCTCGATAAGCCCGAACCGGTGAAAAGGCGGGTAGTGACTCAAAGATCCAAACTATTTATGATCAGTGAGTTCACACTGACAACTACACTCCTGGTGCAGAAGTTTAAAAAAAGATGTCGGAAAGATTGAAGAATATTTAGGGGGAAAAAACATTTTAAACATGTGGAGACGTGTCTTGAGGTTGCGAGAGTGATGCTTTGAGGAGAGTGTTGGGGTTAGGGAGCTTATTGAAGAAATGTTTTGAGGTTTTAACTGCTTGTTTAGGGCTGCAACTAGTGATTAGTTTAGTTATCAATTATTTTGAAATAAATTGGCACATTCTGCAGACTTTTCATTTGGCTAATAGGCTTTTTTTTACACTATTAGAAATGCATTAAAAGATGTAAATAAACATTTAAAAAATGAGAAAATAAAAATGGTATTGTCTAAGATTCAACAACACGGTATTCCTTTAGTGAACGCTTGATTATTTGTAGCAAAGGATGCATCTGTTGCTAAAAATTCTAACTTATTTTGATTAATTGAATAGCAAAAGGAGCCTAAAAAGTTTTTTTTTATGTCTTTATATACAGTAATTTGAACCAGTTGAAGCTCAAACTAGGTCACTGGAGTTCTGGGTAGAACATATTTGGAGACAAAGAAGTATTTTCATCTTGTATGTTTTTGTACAGTTTTAGTTTTGTGAAGAAAAATCAAAATGCACTAAAGTCAGCCTCAGGATGTCAAAGTTTTAGGAGTAAAATGATTGAAAATGAGCCACATTTCTGATTGGTGCATCTCTAGTATTAGAGGGGGCTGATTACCACTTTATGGAAGGTTTGTTTTGCACATCAGATCAGCATGTGGGGGTGCTGAGGTGGGATGCAGCCCACTTTAATACTCCCAGATCAAAGTATCTGCTGTGAAACAGGTTGATATGCCATCGACATGTGCAGCCTTCGGTTTGGACTTGACCTCAGAGCTCTGAGGCTGATTCGTAGTCGGCATGGTGAGAACCGGATAAAATGCTCCTTCTATTTGTTCTCGCACAAATTTCAATTTATTGGCAAAGAGTTGTTTGCTTACTGGACCAAAAGCTGCACACAAATGATTTCTGTAGGAGGAATAACATGCCAAAACTGTCGCTTTGGCATGTTTGGCTTCCACATCTGCAATGAGCTCATTTTTGTTGTCTTTTATTTCACTCGCCCCTCTTCCTCTCTCTCTCTCCTTCTCTCTTTCTCTTTTGAATTCTGACTGGTGAAACTGTTTCTCCCTGTTTTCTTTTCCTCTGCACCTTAAAGCACACACATTAACCATCCTTGCTACCGCCTAGACCAGTTAAGTAAACAAACGAAACCCCAGAAACTCTTTAAGTATTTGATATTTTT
>NW_015113672.1:0-4198 GCF_001443285.1 Poecilia latipinna | reverse complement strand
CATCATGTGATTGTTTTTTTTTTCTTTATTTGTTCAGTTTAGTTGCTTCTTCGTTTAACTCCACTGATTGCTGTATTGTCCCTTCTTTGACGCCGTTGTCCTTTTAGTCCCTTGTGTTTGGTAGATGGTTGTGAATGTTGGTTAGTTTCCCATCCCCCATTTTACTGTGTTTACTTTTTTTAAATTCATTTATTTGAGCTGAATTTGTGTTTACAGACAGTGTGGGAACTCCGAATATGTCAGTGTAAATAAAGATTAACTCCGGAGGTTATATTATGTGGGTGGGTATTAGATAGTTGTTTTTTCATAGCCTGGATTGGATCTCAAAAGGTCTTGGTGATTTTATTTTTCTTTATTTATATATATATATATATATATATAATTTTTATTTTTTTTACACTTTTCGGTCTGTTTTCAGATACATCCGTTTAGTTTTTTCACACACAAGATGAAAGGAAACCATTCCTGCTCCTTTGCCGCAGCACAGCGCATGGCTAAGTCGCAGTAGCTCGGTTAAAGAAAAAGGCAAAACAAAAAAAAAAAGCCAAAGCTTTCTGCTATTGGTCATATATTTAATGAATGTTCTCTACATGGGTGAGATTTTTGTCAAATGTGCACCCACAAGGCAAGCTTTAGCGTATTTGTAGGAGTTAATTGTGTTTAACCAGCTAAAACCCTTTTCCAGCCTTTTATTTAGTTTGGCCAAGTCTTTTTCCTTTTTGATGTTTTTTCTTTTATTGGCGGCATTGACGTACCTCTGCTTGCTGTTGTGGGTCGTCTGACAAATCGGGTAATTGTGGTATGTGTGAACGAGGGTGCGGCTGTGTTGCAGACAATAAAGCTGTGGGTGTAATTAAACTTGATATTTATGATGGGACTAACCTGTGCTGAGGCAGATTCTGCAGAGCGAACAGTCCAACCCAGCCAAAAGTTGAGAAATCCTCCTGTCGGGTCTAGAAGATTTGAGCTAAATGTCAAAAGTGAGGAGCTAAAGCAGAATGAAACCTGGGTGCACCGATAAGCCAGTTGGATGATAAATCGGCCCAAATAATTTTGGATGATTGGTGATCAGTCAATACTTGACTACCTCTGCAAATTTCTAAAAATCAGCCACTGTTCCCTTTTGAACTGCTGCCAGAGACTCTAATCTGCATGTGCGTGGTCAAACAATAGTCACAATAATTAGTGTCAAGTTGCTATATTTAGCAACTTTTTAAAGGAAAAAAAAAACAGTATTGGCCAAAATTGGAGTTGGCAACTGGGACTTTTTAAAGCTCAGCAATCAGTCAGAAAAAAGCAGTCGGTGCATAGACCTGTCATGATAACAAATGTTCCTGGGTGATAAAATTGTCCCAGAAGTTATTGCAATAACAATTGGTCTCAAAATAATATTATTGCTTATTGCAATTACTATTAATGGCATAATGATGCAGGAACATATTCTCAAAGATCAATAAGCTTTAACTTCTAGTGAACATGTATCCCTGAAACTGGACGACATTTTGAATATCCAGAATAAATAAAAACAAGAACAACAAATAAAATGAATTATGAAGTCTCTGTAGGCAAAATTGTCCTTCAAAAGTAGGATTCGTTGTGACCAAAGCTCCAGACTGAAAACTTGTCATCTAGATTTTGGTGGAAAAAAAGAGAAATGATAAATCATACAAATGGAAACTGAGTTTGTTTTAATTTACCAGCTGATTGATTGATTTTATTCCTTATTAGGACAGGCCAATCGGTGCACTCCTTACATGAAGGTGATCCAGCATAAACCTGTGTTGGCTCTCTGCAGAGACTTTCTCCTGTTTGTTGTTTTTATGGATCTTTCATTTCTTCCTCCACTGACCGACCCGTTTTTTCCCCTTCCTCCTCCTCCTCTTGTCAGGGCGGCCGAGGAAGCCATGATTTCGGATCTGGACGAGAACAACCCCGGCACAGAGTGGGAGCGGGTGGCTCGGCTCTGTGACTTCAACCCCAAGTCCAGCAAGCAGGCCAAAGACGTGTCCCGCATGCGCTCCGTCCTCATCTCCCTAAAGCAGTCCCCGCTGGTCCGTTAGAGACCAGAGAGATCCGGGGAAGTCCATTCCTTGTCATGTTTTTCTTTTCTTTTTGTTTTTTTGTTTTTATTTTTTTCCACCTCACACACCAACGAACCAACTACTGAATCCACAACGTTTATCTTCTAAGGTGAAGGGGGACAGCCCGGGTTTCCATTTTCACGCAGGCCTGTAGAGATTATCCTTTCTCCGCCCCCTTTGAAAGCTTTCCGTCTTTCCGCCTCAGACTAGTCGAGACCTCACGTTTTGTGGCCCCATATTAAAGTCTCGTTGGATTTGACCAAAGCGTTTGGTCTGTGGTCCTTCGTAACACTGTAAGGGTGGTGAGTTGGGACACTAAAAGGGAAAGATTGATATTTGTATTTTTTAAGGCTTACAGCTACACTACATCCTCCGTCGCCTCCAAACAATATCAGAATGCTGTTGTATAACCTCCATCGATTGCCCTCCAACATATCACTTCCTGTTCTCCTTTTAGTGAAGTATTGGTGTCTGTTTTGTATTTCTTTTCTTTTTTGGGGACCAAGCTCCAAATCCAGTGTACTTTACTGTGTGTAGTGCTTCATTGTGGCATATCGTGTTCAAATTTCCAATCTATGCATTTCTTTTGTTTTGGAAACTTCTTTTTCCCCTCATCCAGTCAGAAGTGAAGGAAGTCCAATCATTACAAATCGTGTGACCTGTTTGTATGGGTGTTCAAACCCTAACGGTGTGTGTATGTACTTTGATTGTACCTATGTACATATACAGAAGGCAATATATACAGTATATAAACATTTATGTCACTGAAATTAGACCGTTGTGGTTTTAAAGACTAGATACTAGCTAGTTGTTCCTTGACCATGTTGTATTCATTGTCCATTTGATTTCAGTACAAGTAAAAAAAAGGAAGATAATTTTGCTGTCCTGTCATTTTTCTGCTTGTTATATGGAGACTAGAACTCGGTTACAAATGTCTCAATATCATATGTGTAGTATCTTTAAAATGACAAAATGTTGATGACACCGGATTTATCACTCTTACTCTTAAACAATTGACAAAGTACTCTCTAGACTACAAAGCGAACTCGTAAAAGTTTATGTCCAACATAAACTATGACCAAGCTTCTGGATTCATCTTGAAAAATATTTTTGCCATTTTTTTTTGTTTGTTTTTAAGTCTGTAGAAAATCATTTATCAAAGCTGATTTGACAACTTGTTTTACTCTGAACGTCTTCCAAATGACTGACTATTCATGTCAAATTTGACAAATCCCACACAGAAGAAAATCATGAAAATCCACGGTAACTTTGGACTCTATCCAAATGATTCTGTGAAGAAAATGCCAAACTAAGTGACCAAAAAAGTAAAAAATCAAACTTATCAATACTTGTCCATCTTCCCATACTTGTCCGTTTTGGGCAGGACTCTCGTGCTCACCCACTTCCTGGACAAGGGCATCCACCCAAAAATGATATAAATTGAGCAGAAATCTATATTTTTTGTTTTTCCTTTTCCATACACGTGTTTTCAACAAGAAATGTATATACTTTGTTTTGTTTTTTTTCTTTTCCTTAAACATATTTTTGTCAAGTAATGGAAATATTTTCTTTTCCTGTTCTCCATAGTCATCGTGAACTGGTGTTTTTAATTCAACAGCCTCATGCACTTACAAAAATTGTTCACTTGTTGATGGAATGCCCTTTAAAATAGGTCAGTTTTATTTCTGTCTCTATGCTATATAAAGGAGAACCTCAGGGTTGTGTTTGTTCACCATTACTTACCTTGGATGCTAATCGTTGCGTTAGCTTTCTGACCATACCATACCAACTTTATTTATAAAGCACTTTAAAACAACCACAGCTGATACAAAGTGCTGTACATTAAAATAAAACATATTTACAACAACAACAAAAAAACTCTTACAGTTTAAAAACAAACATACAATTTGAAACTAGATCCCGCTGGAGTTGAAAGCCGAGTAAAATAGATGGGTTTTAAGACGAGCTTGAAAAGAGCTTTAAAAGTCAACATGTAATCATTGAATCTTGATGCCGTCATCCTTGAAGCCCAAATGCTTCAGAGTCTGATGCTTCTTTGAAGTGGTTATTTGGGATGTTACATGTATGTCATGTCAAATCAATTTTGAGTGAAACTT
>NW_015113671.1:246095-250165 GCF_001443285.1 Poecilia latipinna | reverse complement strand
CATTCATTTATCTAGAGTGTGTTTGAAGCCTTCCCAAATTAAACAGGATCACAGATTCCATCTCAGCCAAGAACATTCCACATTCTTAATATTTTTAAAAATAATTATGCCAATTTGTTAGGAAAACTGAGTACAAGTCTTTGTACTCTTGCATCAATTCTTTTTTCACTGCAAATTTTCAGTCAGCCTGGTCTTTGACTGGTTTATGGCAACACTTTTGTTTCAATTATCAATAATTCAGTTGAAAATTTATGTAAAATTTATTAATTTCTCTTAGGCATATGTAGTCGTTTATGGTGAACAATGCAAAATGTCTAAGGGAACGAAGTAATTTAAATTTAAGCTCATCCTTCTCAGTCTTTGGGAAATTTTAAAATGTAAATATATTTTTTGTCATAAAATCCAAAACACAACTTCTAAAAAGTGTGTTCATTTTCCGCCAATTAAAACTCATCTTCTCCTGTTTTCTCCTTCTCTGCATCCTGCTCCTCCTGATGCTCCTAATCTGCAACCATCCCTTGGTCTACTTCACACATACTGCTCACTTTCATCATCTTCCTTCTCTTTCCCAAGTATTCCATTTTTCCCAGTCTCCCTGATCGTCTTCCACTCTTTTTGCTCCTCTGTAATCCCTTGCTTTCATCCTGTCTCTCCTCCTACAGATCACACACCATCTACCCGGCTCTCCATCCATTGCCATTCATAATTTATGAACCCAGCTCAGAGAGGAAAAAGAACAAATATGCATCTGCTGCATGAAGAGAGCTCTCAGCCAGTGAGTGGGTTTCTGTTTGGCTGTAGTTGGGCTCACTAAGGCAGCTTCAGACTAGCTATATAAGAGAAACATACATTAAGAGATAGATCAAGATGTTCTACAAACTGTTGCTAGGCGAGCAAGATTTGGTTGAAAGTCCTGCACTGGAAAACTATAAAATGTTAATTGAAGTATCTCACTGTAGAAAGTCAAGGATTAAACTAAACGTGATGGGATAAAAAAAGGTAACAGACACTTCAACTCCCCTTTCTTTTATTGAAATTCCCTTTCTTTTCAATAAAAGAAAGATCTGTTGATGTGTCTGTTACCTTGATGTGTGTGATGATTTAAGTAACTTACTTGACAATCTGACTACACCCTACAACATCATTGAGTTTAAAACAGCAAACACTAGCTATATTCTAGTATTATCTTGAGCTCCTGGATTCAATGATGCCATGCGTGGCAACACAAGCCACACAGAGTTAATAATCAGAGCTCCTCGTCATGCATTTTCAGAGTTTATTCCAACATTTAAAAGTATAAAATCATATCAACAACACAGACACTTCAAACGTGAGACAAGTAGAAAAGAAGAAGAAAGAAAAACAGGAAAGGCAAAAAGCGCGTTTTTTGGAGATTGCGATGCAACTGCAAATAGCAAATCTGATTCGTTCCTCTGGGGCCCTTACTTTTATTCAAAAGGGTGTTTCCTTTGTTTTAATTTATGCAATTATGTAATTAAGGTGTGTTGTTCTCCTTGTATGGATAGACCCAGTTTCAAATTACTCAGTTTGGGCAATTTTATTACCTTCTAAGACCTGTTTAATTTCAGGGCTATAGTGCTTCTCTATCTAGACAAGGGAGAGCAAGGGTCATTTAGAGCAAGCTCTTCTCATGCCAGTTTGAAATGTGATGTTACTCCTAATTCCTGGTTGGAACAAAGCCTCTAGTCTTCCACCAGAGTTCAACCAAAAGCTAACCTGTCTTAAACCTATTTTATTTCCTTTTCGGGCAAATTCCTACAAATATAGATCAGTGCAGTAATTTTAAATTGACATGAAGCCTGGTACGCAAAGTGGTTCAGAACATCTGCATCCTCTTAGATCAAAGCGCAGATTTTAAGAATAAAACTCTTATAGAATATACCTGAGAATTTTCAATACAAACACATTCATTCTAGACATTTTCTAATTGTTATTTTTGTTACTTTTGATTATATTTAACTAACTGATATTACGTTTCGCCTAGATTAGACACTCCATGTAGTTGTTAATATAAAACTACAAATTAGACTAGTTCAAGTCATGTTAATTTTAACTAAATGGTATTCTACTAATTAAATTGCAATTATTGTTAGTATTGTGTTGTTAGTTTGCTTGTCCTTAAGTTTTAGTGTTTCTCTGAGGGAGATGACTTGAGATGTCTCCTCGCTGCTGCTCATTTGAGACAGGCCTGGGTGCCAAAGTTAATTTATGACGTGGTTCCTCCCTGATAACAGACATTCTTTTCTGCAGGCCCTCTAAGATTTTATCCAAAGGACTCTTGCTTAATCCTCTATTTTCACAGGTCGTAAGATTTAACTGTAGTAAACACTAAGAATATTTATTTTCCTCAACAGTTCACACTTCATTTTCTTCAAGTGAATTTTCAAAACTGTGAACAGCTAATTAAATTCAGTTTTTGAGAGAAGGTACAGCCAATGCAATCACCAATCAAGAAATTTGTGGACAAACGGCAGTCACAAACTGGTAGGAACATATCTATTTTTATGGGCTCGATGAACAACAGGTGAAAGTTTCTGTCACTCGGGGTGAAACTCAACACATGTGACATGATGGCAATGCAGCAATGAAAAAAGCTGAACATTTTTCTACTTTCTTTGCTCACATGTGCAAATCTACCAGCTCGAAATGTAATGTGTGTAAATTTCACTGGTCACTTAAATTGCAATTATTGCAATTTAAGTGACCAGGGCAAGTGATTGTCGCTTCAACATGCAAGTTCCATAGGAAGTGAATGGAGAGAGAACGAAGGCGCTGTATGTCAAGTCCTTTAAACATGAGTGGATCCAGCACCTTCCTCTGTTGCTATGGATAACAAACAATATTGCTGTAGCATCCGTTGCGCCAATTCAGGTCCAGCATGATGATCTCAATTTGTCTGAAATGTCTGGAAACGATAACACCGGAGTTTGCAGGACGATGAAGGGCATACTTTTATTTACATTCAATCACGGTGTAGCAATAAGTATTGTGATAAAAAAAAGACTGAAAAATATCACTTATCACTTATCAAGAAGAACAAATAATTGTGATCTTCGAAAATCTCCAGTAGATTGATATTATTGGTGCTGACAGAGCACATGTTTTCTGTTTTCCTCCTCAAAGCTGTTTGAAGACTTCAAAGAGTCTGGCCTGAATATAAATTTCATTAATTCAAAGCGAAACATGAAACCACTTTGTGATGGCTAAAATCCTCCCAAAAAAGCCTTTCATTATAAAACATCAACAAAGTTCTGAAAGAAGAGCCTAGACCATGATTACACACTTTGAGTCTCACAATAGTCACATTTTAGAACAACCTAAATTTGAGCCAATTTGTTGAAAAACAACTAAGGTTTTGTGCTAAATTTGAAGTTGAAACTTTGATCATCTGAATTGCCAATCTTTGTTAAAACACTATCATAATCAATTGCTCTAGGTATGATCAATTGAAGTATGAGCAAACAGAAATATTTTGGTTTTAGGATTGTTTAATATAAACAGTATAAACAGAAAGTTGCGAGAGGAAAGCAGATGAGTCCATCCTCATTTTAATGTGATGGTGTAACTACAAAGACACAAATGTAGGAAAATATAAGTATTCTCTCCTCTGTCACATGAATTTATTTTTGAAAATGCAAAATATTTCAAATTTACAAATTGATTCTTTTTTTTTTTTACTTTGTTTGATTCGAGGCTTCAGGAGAAAAGGTCCAAGTGAACATACAAGCTTTTTCGTTTTACTTTTTCAAACAGCTTTGTCAGGGACCAGACAGTACACAGGTGTTGAATTCAAAAGGGTGGGTTTTTTTATTTACCCAAAAGTATGAACAAAGGTTAACATAACAATTAAACAGACATGCCAATAAAAGAGGTCAACACAAATTACTACTCAAGACATAACTGACATGACAACAAACTAACCTAATTGAAATGAGACATAAGGGGATTTAAATACTGGTTTAGCTAAACAATGTGGACACAATAGGGGAAAACAAAAATGGCTGCCACCTGACAACTAGCACAAACAATGAAATAAAACCCAACCTCCC
>NW_015113671.1:236816-242238 GCF_001443285.1 Poecilia latipinna | reverse complement strand
TCTGATTTATATTAACTATCAGCACAATAAAACCATTAAAAACGCTATATTTAATGGAGTGTATGATTATGTTTCTAAGGAAAGGGAAAGGACTGTAACAGGTGAACTGATCTTGTTTTTTAGTAGGTGAATCGGAACATCCAGGTGTTTTACGCTGATCCGTCTTGCAGATCAGATGACATGGTGTTCTGTTTTTTTTTTTAAATAGTCTCAAAGCTTTGCAGAAGGTGATACAGAAGCTGAGGCAGGTTTAACATAATTGGGTCAAATCTGACCTTATTATCTGACCTTAAACGATGTAATATTTTAATATTTTTTTGGAAAAGCTAATTTGTCCAAATAATAGGGGTTGATTTTTGGCCATTCTAATCTATTTTTTCATGCCTACTTAAGGCTTATTTCATTACGGGTTTTCCATAACTATACTTTCCATATTTATTTTCCAAAAACGTCATTCCTTTTGTTCACACCATGATAACAGTCTGTGAAATTGCAGCTAGTGTGTGTTTTCTAATAGCGGCACAGTGTTTCAGTTTGGATAGGAATCGTGGAGTTGTGCCGCTGATTACAGAGAGATTTGGACTCCATAAGGGCAAGTCTGAAAGACAGTTCAGGCAGGATGTCAGGAGGAGCAGAGGGAGGCAGCAGGAGCGAGGTGGGGTGAGCTGTGACACATCGCTTCAAGGCACAGCTCTGTCTGCTGGGATATCCATGTTGCCTCTGGGTTCCTGGTAAACACGCGGCCGGCGGCGAGGTGAGGCAGCTCCTATAAATAGTCTCTCCTTGTACTCACTGCTCCCACACAATCGCACACATTCATGCATAAATGTATGCAATGACAGACGCACGCAAGCAGCCACTAACACACGTGATGATCTAGGCTTTGACAGGGACACTCTTTTCTTTCTTCTCCCTCTTTCCCTGTCTCTTCGTTTCTCGCTCCCTCCATCTCCTCTTGGCAGTTCTACTCCTTCTCCTACTTATCATATGCTCTCTAACAGATGGTGGATATGATAATTACCAGGCGGACTAAATAGTAAGTGAATGTGCCCTCTCTGTGGCTGTGAGACATATGTTTTTTTTACAATTCTGATGTTCTGAGTTTAGGAGAAGAAAAACCATGCATGCACAGCTAGCATTAGGAATTGATAATGGAATTGTGTATATGCACTGAGTCAATGAAACATGGAACACCCAATCTCCAACAATAAACCTGGTATTTTTTCCAGATCTCTTCTTTTCCCCTCTTTCTCTTGTGCTACTCTCAGTGCAATAATGTCCTACCCTTTGTATATAACAGCAACCAATCAGGCTGTCTAAAATTAATCTAAAATTAAAACCTTTAATTGTCTTAGATTCATTTAAAAAAAAAAAAAAACTAAGCCGGCTAATTACATCTTACGTTTGGTCTTGGCAGGATTATTTAATTGTATATTCTGCACATTTATTTTTCTCACATGGCTTTTCTGTCAGGCAAAAGGTTGATTTGCAACTGGGTTCTATGACTCACTCCTACACATGACAGCCACACATACATTCTAGTTAATCTTAGTATGCAATACTACATTCTGCTTAGTAATTAAGCAGTATGTTTCCAGTTCATTATTCAAATTAGTTAAAAAGTTTTCATTTAAAAGTGGCCCAAATACCAAACCAAACCGCACCGTTCCTAGACTCCCTATAATACAATAAATAGAAGTAGGACTAAAATCATTACATTTAGAACTCATAACCCATTTGATTAGTTATTTAACACTCTTGGACATTTTGCCTTTTTTTTGTTCCACTAAAGTTAGAAATATTGAAGTGTTTTTTATATTACTATAAAAATAAAAAAGATTATGGTAACGCCAAGTTGCCAAAGCAACTGAAAGTTGGGTTGCAGATATTTCTGCAGCAGACGAGAGATGGAAAACATGCTGAAAATAGATATATATAAAAAAAATATTTAATGAAATGCATGTTGGTTATTTTAGTTTTATTTCAGTGCAGACAGCACACTGGCAGCCATGACACTCTCAAATCCTGACTTGATATTTGACCTGCAGGATTTTATTGTAATTTAAATCCAATTAGCTTTAAAATTTATTATAAACAAGTGTACTTGTTTATGTTATCTACGATAAAGAGATGCATTGGCATAATCATACCTGTTCTTTCCCACTGTCTTCCCTTTTAGTCTGAGTCTCCTGTTGCTTTTTTTGCTCTAATGGTTCCCACCTCCTCAGTCTTTTTCCCTAAAGCTACATAACGATTAATAAGGCTAGATCTCACAATTAAGCATAAGAAATGATGCTATTTCTTATGCTTTCCAAATTTAATGAAGCTGTCACAGTGTGAAGAGAATGATCCCAGAAGAGAACGGAAAGAAAGGGTTTCTCTTAATTGCTTCTATAAGCACAATTGCACAGATTTAAGTGTCAATTCTAGCTGTGGATGAAAAGATTTGACTCAAGATTAATTCAGATTTTAATGAATTCATCCTCCACCTCTCTGCAGCATTTTTTTTTTATCTCCAAAGATTCTTCCTGTCATAATTATCCAGGTCTTTGCTCACATAATATTAATCTCAAACAGCTAGGAGAAACTCCACACCTGCATTTTTGGGTTGTCTGGTTCCTTATGCCTGCCTTTTGATTTTAATATTACTCAATTACAAGTGCACAAGTGTAAATACATGCTTATTGAGGAAACCTGTCTAAAGCATTATATGCAAATTAAAAAAAGAAATCATTAATATGCTAATTCGATAAATGAGCAACAATTTAGATAATGACACAAAACTGAATATTTTGCGATTAGCCTCTCTATTTGCAAACTGTCTATTAAGTAGCATCTTTTCTTTTAACAAAAATGTATTCAAATCTTTACAAAAGAATTGACTGTGATGTACACATTATAGGCTGATGAAACATTCAAATCCTAATTATAATTTAATGAACTGAGCTAAGTCTGCTCAAATGAATAGTAATTGTTGGATGTCACATTGTGTAAAAGGCCAAAAATAAATTTATTTTATATTCTAAATGTTGCAGAAGACAATAGAGAACAGGTCAGTCAGTTTTGAGCACAGAATATTCACTTTGCAAATTTTATTTCTTAAAGGATTTTCATCAGAAACAGTTTGTAACAGAGAACAATGAATCAAAATATCTAAGGCAATGCTACCATTGCTTTCCTGTGGGTATGCTAGTGAATATTAAATAATATTTGCTGTTTGAACTATTAAAATAGCCAGTTCTAAACATTTTAAAGGGGGTCTCAAGTATTTGTGAATTTTAGCTATTCACAGCACCAGAAATCTACTTTATATAAGACAAAAAAACATATTTAATTTTTGAGGGAGTTTTGTCAGCTGATGTTTTTATAACCACAATAAAAAGGACATTAATAAATCACAGAGTTTCAACAAGGTAGTGAGACATGGCTGACGTTCAAGACAATTGTTTGCAAACTTACTAATTTCTCATTCCATGGTTTAAAAAAAGTAACTTCAATCCTCGTGGAATTCTACAGACATAACTGGTGTCAATTTTTTTTGTAGCTACTGCTTCAGATGTTTTCTCATCTTCATTATGGTCTTCAGCTGGTTATCTACTTTGGCTTTTTGGTTGGTATCAACAGGACATTAACTCTGCCCCAAACGGCCAGCAAATCCTGTTTTCTCTGGCCCTGGTGGCTGCTAATGAAGTTTACAATCTAATTTCAGTAATAGGCAGGGTTTTTTTTTCTTTTCTTTCCTAGAATCAAAACTCCAAAAGAGGCACAACAGCAGTAAATTTAACACTTTTTACAGAAAACACACAAAATCTTAAAAGTTATAATTGTACTAAAAGAAATTAGGAAAAAATTGTGATTAGAGGCTGTTGTATTAGAGGCTGTCTGTATTTTTCTGCTGTTGGATGGAACCCAGATGGCGAGGGTCTCAATCCATTTTTAGAAATGTCCCTAAATCTCATTTCACCTCCACAGGAAGAAATGAGATTTCTTCTCAGTGTGCACCTGAGAAATGAGAGCTCAGGTGCACACTGAGCTCTCATTTCTCAGTGCAGCTCAGGTGCACACAGCTCAGTGTGTGCACCTTCCAGGAACACACACTGAGCTGAAAACACACCAACGATGCACACTGATTATTAAAGTACCATGATATATCCATATCTCATTATGAATGTAAAAAGTTCTGCATCACGCCTGTAAGGGTGCCTCTCAATCATTCTGCTCTATTCAGATTTCTGCTTTTACTTGAGTAAGCACAAACAAAGGCAGAAAAAGCTGTTGCTGGTCTCTGCCCGCCTGCCAATGAGCAGAACAGTTTGTTTCCTAAGCTGACATGCCAGTAGAGCTGCCGGGGCGGTTTGGCTCAGTAATTACAGCGGGGAACCCCAGAGCATAAAGATGAGATTAGAGGACAGGCAGCAAGAGAATTAACCAGGATGGGAGTGCTTCCTGTTCAGCCTGAACCCAGTTACCCAGACAGAAATACACCACCTAGAGTGACTTTTTACCATAATATAGGTAATAAAAGGCACAATAAGAAAAAATTTACTTTACAATTCATTTAATGTTGAAGTATTTAGAGCAAATGATGAATAAAAACATACAAAACTTTACAACTCTTCAAACTTTCACACTACACAGGTTCTTTGGAAATTTGTTGAAAATTGGTTGGTTTTAATTAAGGGTTATAATAATTCAGAAAGGGCATTGAAAAAAAAAAGTCTGCAAGTCATTTTGCCTCTGAGCTAATGTTGAGTTAGCCTGGCAATGGCCTTCCAGAATCCTGATTTTCCTCAACTGAATTTTCTGCTCATTTGGGATTTGTTCCACTGAGCTCCATTTGTCAGTTTGATTTACTGTGGATTTTCTGAGCCGGTTCAGAGGAAGTGAACAAAACCACTCAGTCCGTGTTAGCCACTCTTCCACATATTGAGTAATTAAAGTCAGAGGAAGAGGAAAGTTTAGGCATTTTGTTGCTGGCAAAGATGCGGTGGCCCGATACTTCACAGCTTCTACTTTTTCCTTAAGTAGAAACCTTTAGATACCAAGGTTTAATAGAATATACATATGGTTGAACTGAAATTATTTTTCTTTTTTGTAAAGTGCTTTGAGACATTTTTTGTAATATTAAAAAAGATAACATTTACACTTCATTTGGATACTGATTGATCACACTGGATCTAGTCACTTATCACAAACAGTAGAATCAACTTTACAAATGTGCATTAATGTTTCTCACTGATGTAGAATCAAATTCCTCATTATTTTTGATATAATGAGGAATTATATCAACAATTCACTGTCACAATGATAAATTCTGCCATCAGAAATGGTTTGAAAATTGCAGGTTGAAAATTGACATTTCATGAAGGTTTGGTCAAAGTGTAATATTTCTGCAAAAAGTTCAGATTAAGCTGTACGCCAA
>NW_015113671.1:214801-233312 GCF_001443285.1 Poecilia latipinna | reverse complement strand
ATATATATATATATATATATATGCTTGTTAAAATGACTGCTAAGTGATGAGAACCAATCAAAAAGCAATCTTCTTTTATCCAGCGGCTATATGAAGGAATTGAATCAAGTCGCTTTTTGATGGAAATATAAATTATTAATATATCAATTCAAAAAAGGAGCATTTGATACGCTGTGTTCTCATTTGTGCACAGGCGCAGCCATTGTGCGTTTTCTTTGAGTTTCGTTTCTACGTTCCAGCTTCGTGTCCACTCCAACAATGGCTGCATTGTTTTGGTGCCACAAGCATCATGCTTGGCTTCCCCACAAAACCGGACTGCCAGCTTCAGCCAACAGAAGGTTTGCAACTTTATTGCGCATAAATGTGTGTTTAAAGAAAGGACAGAGAGTGCTGGGAGGGAGTTTGCTAGTTTGTGTCTGCTCATGTCTTCTGTTGCAGGCGTCTGTGTGTTTGGATGAGAGGGGAAAAGAGACGGGGAGGGAGAAAAAGAGAGAGTTGGCGGAGGCAGTGGAAAATTTGCGAGCCAAGGACAGTGACGTTGCCGAGCAGAGAACAAACTACTTCCTGAAAACCTATTCGAGAATGAGTTCAGCACACTGTCTCTGTGGCCTTCACCAACTCTCTGCCTTTAATCCTGTTTTAGCTCTCTAAAATTTCTAAAAGCAAATGGTGTTAAATTATTAAAATCTCCACATTCCTTTAATGTAAACTAACTGCCGTGCAGTGGTTTTAAACTGTCAATACACCAATACAAATGTAACACTTTTAAATATATTTTTAAAACCAGTATGAATAGGTTTTAAGATCTTTGCCTCCAGGAACGTACATACTCCAAACGACAAATTTGAACTTGATAGATGCCAAAAAGCTAACTAGCTAGTTAGGTAGCAAGGGTTTGTTTTCCTTGAGTTACCGGGAACCTTGAATCCCAGAATACAACGAAGATATCTGCATAAGACTCAAACAATTGTCTGACAGAAAAGTCGCGCAAGAAAAAAAGACTATAAATAATACAGGTTAAATAGTCCTGCTGAGGCAAAACTTAACATGATTTAACTTACTTTTAAATTAAGACATTTGGCACTTCACTTTGTACTAATAAGAATCTGAGATGTGGAAGCAAATATACCCATGACATATGTAATGTACCAATTTGACGCTATGAAGCTTAGTGGAAATTACCTACACTGTAAACAACCGTCTTCCATGGTGAAGAGAGAAGAGCCGAGCTGACTTAGACAGCTGTTAATGTCAATTTAATATTTAGAAGCGCCAACACGGACTGAACGGCTTCATTCACTTCCTCCGCTGTACAGAATGTTTTGTGTTAGCTTGCGTTGCTAATAGTAGCATAACTTGCAAACCCCACAGGAAGTAGAGCACTTGTGAGGTGTAGGGTTAAGGTTTTGATTTAGTTTTACTGCTGGCTGCTTCACTTCCAGTTGAGAGTCTTCTACGTTTCCACGTAGCACTTTTTTTTTTATTAGAACAGTTGAACAACTCATCCTTCACCTGTTGCTACTTATTAGTGCAAAGCCACATGGCGCCGAAAGCCCTAAAATCTGACTTGTGGCAGTTGGTATCTCATTAAATCTCAATAAAATGGCTTCATCTTTCTCTTCAATCACAACCTCATCATCATTCTATAATGATGGAGGACATGCCACAACTAATTGGTAATATATATTTTTTAATTTTCCTTGAAATAAAATTGTTTTTATAAGGGAGGCTAAGCCCGGTGATCAGGGTACCAAGGTGGTCCACCGTGTTTTTGTCTTAAAAGATGTTAAGTAGACAGGAAATTTTAAAATATTACTGGGTAATTATGTGTTATGGGAAAGCATCGCCAGTGAAAAGCTATTTAAACCGACAATTAAAACAACTAATCAAAAAATACAATTAAAATGAATATCAATTATTTGTACTTCAGTGATTCTTGAGAATAGGGACAAAACAGGTCCTATGGATAAAGCACAAAATTTGAATAAAATATACACAAAATATATATATATTTTTTTCAAATGTCTGACTAAACTAACCTGGGTCATGTGAGCACAACAATGTATATTTTCCTGGTGTTTGCTGAATATTTTTTTATTTTAAACATTGTAGTAGGTGGATGGTGTCTGTAAAAGCCCTTGTCCAGGAGCAGAACTCAACACATTATAATAGTTTAAAATAATTAAAGAAATACTAAAATTATATATTGTGACAATTAAGTATAAGTAGTTATATACATAATTATAGAGGTATCAATAAATTGAATTAAAAATCATTTTTATATATTTTCCAACTACATTGAAATTTGTCCCTAGTTTTTGTCAACACCGTCAGAAATGAAAATAATGTAACAAAATCAGGCATTATTGGGGGGCACCAGAACTTCTGAGGACCCCATGATCTCTTCCTTTCGCTTCCTTTGCTAAGAGGGCTAGTTAGCTCTGGTTAGTCCTGTGGTTCACATAGAGCTGCACAACCAGAGCTAACGTGATTCGTTTTAAGCTCTTACCTTGATATACAGAGTGCTCCAAAGAAACATAATTCCACACAAGTGGTTGATGTAAATATCATACAGGCCACCCTGTGTCCAGTTTGAGTGAAAGGAGGCGCGCGCGATCCACGCTAAGGTCACTGCGACCTCAACGGGCAGAAGCGCCAGTGTGTGATTGGTTCGCTCTCCCAGCTTTAAATTCATAAACTATAAACTTATGTTTTAGAAATAAATCTGCTCCATGAGTGAAACTCTCAGAACAAGAGAGACGCTTGGAATTTGGCTTTAAGATTAAAAACAAAAAAAAAGTAAGCATTTTTTCCCCCCCAATTATTAATTTTTCTAAAAATAAAAAAAAGCAACGCTTAGCCTGGCAGGGGGCCTAGTAAAAAAATGGCGGGCTGCCAGGCTTATAATACACTGGGGGAGACCCTGTAAGGTATTAAATCTGATCTAAAGCCCTTTTTGCACTGCAGGGTCCGGCCCGCCCCAACCCGGCTCAGTTCGACCCGGTCCTATTGGTGCTATGGCCCTGGTCATTTTGCATTGGGGAGGATACGTCACATAAAATGACTTGTCACTAAAGCTATTGAGGTGATCTCCCCACCTAGAACAGTTTTCTTCTTGGGTCTCCCGTCCCGCTTTTTCTGTATGCGCTTATGAGCGTCGAAGCTGAGGGAAACATTTACCGCAACTTTACATTTAACGAAAAAAAAAAAAAAATCTCATCTGAGCTGGCCAGCTGAACTACCGCTGCGGCTGGTGTGATTTCCCAGCTAGAGCGATGCCAGATGCAGAAATCCCCTCGTTTACAGCCTAGCCGACTTCTGATCAGTTCAATTGAAGAAATGTTATTTACATTTACCATTAGAATATGCAATATGGTAAACAGTGGCGCAGTTGGTAGAGCCTTACAGCAAGAAGGTTCTGGGTTTGATTCCCGGCCTGAGGTCTTTCTGCATGGAGTTTGCATGTTCTCCCTTTGCATGTGTGGGTTCTCTCTGGGTAATCAGGTTTCCTCCCACAGTCCAAAAACATGACTGTCAGGTTAATTGGCCTCTCCAAATTCTCTCTAGGTGTGTGCATGGTTGTTTGTCCTGACTGTCTGTCTCTGTGTGTTGCCCTGCGACAGACTGGTGACCTGTCCAGGGTGTACCCCGCCTCTCGCCCTGAACGTTAGCTGGAGATAGGCACCAGCAACCCTCCCGACCCCACTAAGGGACAAGGGTGTAAAGGAAATGGATGGATTAAAATATTTGGCTGAAAATATTTGGCCGATTCCCGGCTGAACAATCGCCGGGAATTGTCATATTCCCGGCGATTGTAATCCCTACACTGGGATTACAATCGCCGGGAATATGACGGGAATCTATTGATGCAGCATATTGAAATGACAGTCATCAAGAAAGTCTAGTGCTCCTCTGATCCATAGATCTGGTCTTTGTCCCACCCCTGCAGCCAATGAACCAATCAACAGCTAACACAAGCTGACCGGTCTGGCTGGCCCAATTGGAACCGCAGCTCTCGGGGTTCCAGGGACTCGGGTGGTACCGGGCTCGACCCGGGTCGACCCCGGTCCAGCTATGCAGTGTAAAAGGGGCCCTGTCTATCCTGTATAATTACTGGACTGTCTTAATCATTGTGGTGTTATGGTTGGAATATTGACTTCCTCGGTTTCATGACTACATTTTTACATTAAATAAAAAAGGGATAAATTATTGATAGAAAGCTTAACTGTTTTTACCTTGTGGTCCGAGACGTTTCAATGTTAAATGATTCCCATCAATAACTTGTAATTTATAATGGCTAATCTATGCAATCAAAATAATGCAATTTTTAATGCCTTTTTTGTTTAGTCTAATAAATTTGCTACTGTTAGCCACTTAGATTAGCATTCAAGCCAATATTAGCATTTTAACTATTTGCATTGCTCTGGGTCTCTTGGAGAACTGACTTTGGACCTACAGTTCCTGCATGCCTGTCTCTGATGCTGGGAACAGGGAATATTTTGACATTGATGGGATTTGTTGGAGAACTTTCTCCAAAAAGCTTTCCAAGCTCTTTGGAAATTTGACTCAAGAACTTGGACTTCTGAATGTTCAAGGTCAGTTTTTGTATATTTCTTAACATAACATTTGTTTTTGATGTGGCTCTCCATTCAGAGCTGCAAAGTCTGAGGGGCAACAAAAAATAAAAAATGCTGTCAGTTGCACCCAGAGCAGATTTGTGTTTGTGTGCTCCACATCAATTAAGAACTGTAAGAAAATGACTGCACACTTTTGCCGTGTTATGCTGTGTTGTTATTAGCAATTAGTTCTTAGCATCTGTCTGAACAGCTCTGATTATCAGCTATTCAGCTGATAATCAGAGCTGATGACTGAAACAGACACTGACTGGAAAACTACTGGCTTTAGCTCTCATTCTGGCTTTCTCCAGCATGACAAACAGAGTGGTTATGCAAATTATCTACATCATAGTAATTTTCATACCATTCCATCCATAAAAGCTTTTATATTTACCACCATACAGGGAGGTAATGGTGCAGGTTCTGTCGGCACATTTTCCAGTAAGTTACAGGAAAACAGCTTTGGAAATCTAGAAGGAAAGAAAAATCAAAAATCCATTTTCACAGGTTTAAATATATACATTTCTTTCATGCATTTCTGAAAATTTTCAGCTTTTCCAATGAGAACTCTGGGATGCAGAAGGAGGATCACACACACACGCACACATACTTTAATGTGATCCAGCTAACAGCTCTCCATTTGGTCCTATTGGGATTTCACACAGCATAACATATCTTTCATTTGCGTTCCCCTCCCCTACTGCTTTCTTACTTACTGCTTATTGCTTTCAGTCCCAGTTTTAGTCTTTAAAACATACATTTGTGAATTAAAACAAATAGTTTTGAACATTCAGAAGTCCACAAAGGCGTCACCTGGGTGACGCCTTTGTGGACTTCTGAATGTTCAAGGTCAGAGTATCCAAGTTCAAATAGACTTAATTTCACATCTTGTTTTTGAGTTGAGAGCAACCTTTCTTTTGACAGAAGCAAGAAAATCATCTTGACTCTGGTGGACTTCCAGACTAACTATGAAAAATATTTGACATTTTTTAAAGGAGCAATTGACTTGACGTTCAAAAAGCTATAATATAAGATTGTGATTTGCTACTGTGTTTTGGTTCATGGATCTGTTGATGTTTCAGATGTCAGATGTGTTCATGGTCAGCCAAAGTCACATGACAGCAAAATAAGCCCAGATCTTCACTCATCGTTAGCAGCTAGTAGAAGATGTTTATTTTGTTTGGCCAGACTTCTCTACTTGGCTCTTATCCCTCATGAATAACATTGTTCCAGAATTCTTGACTGGGACCTGTCTGATTATTTCCTTTGTTTTGCTCATGCTTTGTTGAAGATTGGTTGTTTTACTCCACATGACCTACAATAGTTTTGCTATCTGACACATTCTAATTAGCTTTAAAAAAAATCCATAACATTAGATTATAATGACACACGACTGCTAGGATGCAGCAGGAAGATGCATTTCCAGTGTAAATAATATATCTGGCCTATATTTCTTTTACATCCAACACATCTTTACTCTTTCCCTCTTCCATTTTGTGCCCCAGAGTTTTCTCTTCTTCCTCTCCGTTTTTAGCTCCTGGTTATCAGATGTCACCATGATTCAAATGAAAACATGGCGGTGCAGCATGTTTTCATGCGAGGGTCTCAACCGGAGGTGAGGTACCTTCCCTCTGGTATTTACACACACAAACAGCTGTTGAACACACAAAATGACAATCCATACAGTGCCACTGAACCTAGTAGTAACCTATAACCAAAACATGGTTGCAATGAAAAAAATCTGGTCAACTACATCTTTACGAGTGAACTCGTAGAGAAGAAACGTTTGGTCCAGCACTTTCGTCCTGCTGTTCATTTTTCTCTCAGACAGAGGTACATGTTGGAACAACCTGATTTAGAACAACACAGTCATCTATTTCTGGACAGACATGTAATGCACAAAGAGCAACAGGAAAAGTGGCTCCTTCATTGCTTTAGGATAAATTTTCTGGCTCATTGAGTTGTTTTAGAAGCAGCCGTTTCAAGACTCGGCCTCCAGCTAAAACGACAACGAGGCCAATAAACTCATAAAAAGGTCTTTGCAGTTGCTGTTCATTTGGTTCATGTCCACTTGTGTTTTCTATTGTGCCCCAGAGCATTATATAAAGTCTCTGTCAAGCAGATTATTTTTCCACCAACGAAGTAAATGTTGATTTTTTTCCAAGAAACTACATTTTTAACATTTGAGAATATCTACGTTTTTTTTTTCAGCCTCAGCTGATATGTACACAGTTTGCTTGAATAACATTCATCATTCCTTTAGGTTTAAAGCTTTATAGATAGGCTAATCTCATAAGCTGTGTATAATATTAATGTACCAAGTCTGCAGGACTTCTGTTATCTCCAAATTACTGGAACATGATAGAAAAGAGAACTATAAACCAACCTGTAGCCCCTCTGTGCTGGTTACATTAGTCAGCAATATTAGTATTAATATTTTATATTTTTACGTCCAGTTGTTAAGTCATCTTAATACATGCCTTCATGTACAGTTTCTCTCACCTTGTGGAAACATGGAAATTCTGTAAATGGATTAAATTCCTTAAACTATCATTCAAGAAATGTACGCTGTTTTAATAAGTCATCATCCCTTATACTCATTCATGCCCAGGTTCCCAACAACAGCAATTTCTTATCCACAAAAATTTTTAAATATCTCAACAAACTAGGTACACTAAAGAATACAACTCTCACATGAATAAACAACCAGGAGTGTTAATTAAACTAATTAATGCAAAGGTTCACATATGAATTATTTTGTGAGCCTCCTGACGTTCTCCTCGTGACATATTCTGGGAATCAACATGGCTGAATTTAGTGCTTTAGCATTAGCAGAATTAATGTTTATAGCTAGCTCCTTAGGGTCAGCAGAGCTAACATTTTAGTTAGCGGTGCCCACCACTGCTTTTTTGCATATTTTTTGTTGGAATTCAAGAATTTAATTTACAATACTTTTTCAATTTTTAAAGTACAGTTTGGTCAGTCAGTCAGTCTTTTGGTACATTCTGACCAAGCAAAAGCTTCCTGAGAGCTGTCAGTTTTTATCATGCTGCCTGTTTTTCCCCCCATCTTTTGTGACATCTGTCATCCCACACTGACCCTGTCTGACCAACACAAAATCCTCAGAGAGGCCAAGAATGGGAGCAGAGTTAACTCTGCAAATCCAGAATGCCAATCCCTGGATACACACACACACACACACACACACACACACACACACACACACACACACACACACAGCATCAGAGCTGTCACTGGGTCAGTCGTGAGGCATGCGATATCTTGACAGAGCTGAAGTGTTAGCTGACACAGAAATCAGCTGCAGAGACTCGCAGTCTGTCTTCATCCTGCTGTCATAGAAATCAGGTGTGTGTTTAATAAAACCAGATTTTTGCCTCTCATATTGGTAATTTTAATATACCTTTTAATATTAATATATACAGGTATATTAATATTTTAATATAGCTGTGGGAGTTTGGGACCACATCTGCTAAAAAAAATAGCTAAGAGATTCAGACTTCCTCTAAAAAAAATTAAAACTGCCATTTTAATAGTTAAAACACCAAACAAAGCTAACAATGTTGTGGATCTATGTATGTGGATGTTAGCTAACAAAGAAGCTAACATCCACATACTTCCTGATCACCACTCTTTGGCGATCAGGAACAATTGCCAATCGAAGCCAAAGAAAATTAATGGTGGTCCTGGATTGGCTGCTTGGCAAATGGCAGTTGTTAGTGTGTCAAATAACATTATATATAGGTATTTCAGCTTTTCTTTTAGAATATTTAAGGGAAAAATTCAGCAAATTGGAGAATTTTCTGAAAATAGTTTGGAGTTTTGTTCCATAGAAAAATCGAATAGGAAGCAGTCCATCTGTTCTAAATAAACATCTGTTTATTTAGGAACATCTGTTCCTAAATAAACTAATGTTGTCAGATTTTTTCCATTTTATAATATATCATCAAAATGACCTCTGACCCTTTATCTGACACTTTAGGTTGCAGCTTTTGAACAGATCTGAGAAGCAGAACAGAGCTCTATCCATTTCAGAGTTGAGTTTGCAGCTTCTGCCAGCATCTTCAGTGACCTAGTTTCTGGTGGCGTAAACACGCCCAAACACTTTGACTTCAACAGAGGCAAGCCGGCCTCCAATCACTGTGTTGCTCATCATTCTGTTTGAAATGTGTCCCAGTTTCATCTACTTTCTGAAAGCAGCCAGTCAGCAGTCAAACACAATGTTCCGCTGGAATATGCTGGATTTGTTAAATGTTATAACATCACTTGTCATTATCAAGAAGGTAATTAGATGAGTCGCGTCTCGTCTTTTAAGAGCTTTTGACACTTAAAGACAAAAGAGGATTCCTCTTTGGTTGCAGCATCTGCAGTCTTTGATGCGTCTATTTTCACATCACGATGCTGAGCTCCGTTTTGAACATGTGGAATCATTAGCATGTTAGTCATGAAACTCCTAAGTGTTTGCTCAAACCTTTAATCAGACTTTTATCCAGGAACAAAAGAACCATGTTCATCAGAGAAAACCTTGGGAATTGGAAGCAAAACTATCAAAAGAAAAAAAAAGAAAGAAAAAAAGCATATTTTGAGTTTTAGTGTTCCATGAAAAGTCTGGATGAGAATCAGTGGAAATGATAAAGAAATGTATTTTAAAGTGTGTGATTTTCTAGTTTTTATTTCCAATTTCATGATATAAAAGATAAAAATCTGAATTTCTGATTATTGGAAGGCTTTATATGTCGAAATTTACATCAAAATACCTAGTTACCATATTATTCGGCAGATGCGTACTCTTTGAAAGGACAATTTACTTCCTTTTCATTAGAAATGCACCAATATGAAACTTTGGGCTGATACTGATATCTGATGGTAATATTGCTGTTATAGCAGATTATATATAGATTATATATAGATTGTATATTACATATACCGTCTCAAGACTTTTGAAGAAAAAAAGACCAGACACAGACGGCAACAACATAAAAATCAATATTGGTTGTCCATGTTGGCCCAGTTTTATTTACAGGACTGATACCGATATGTTTAAAAATGACAAATATCAGCCAATACCGATGTTATTGTAGATATATCGTGCATCACCTACTCTTCAGTTCCATTTCCATGTAGATTAGGACTTTTAAAGTTGAGCTGCATTCTACAGACTAAATGCCAATGAAGATCACAACCTGAGATTTAAAGAATTTGGATTAAACATGAAATGGTCCAGTAGTCTATGACAAAAAGTTATGGAACATCCCTTTACCATCAGGGGACGAAATAAAAAAAAATTACCAGTCACTGTTTTTCTTTCTGAGCTGTGTGAAGCTGACACCCCACCCACGTCAAAAAATCCAGCAAATAGTCTGAGTGGTTAGTTTGTGAAGGTTTGTGCCGTTAAAATTTTTGTTTGTGCAGCTTTGGTTTCTGAGATATTAAAAATTAGTTTTTAGGTCATCCAGAGTTCACCATGCCCCCATATTGCTCCAAAACAAACCAAAGAGGGCTAGTTCGTTAGTGCTCCGTTTGTGCAAGTTTGTGCCGATAAAATTTTCGTTTCTGTAACTTTTGTTTGAGATATTAAAGAACTACAAATCTTTGCAAAAATACAATCCGATTCCGTAAAACACCCAATAAGATCTCGAGAATAATTAACCAGAAAGACTTTTATTGGTCTAATATGTATGGTATGTTGCCTTTTTTTATATACATAAATCTGCAAAACCACCAAAACATGTAAATTACGCAGAATTCAGAGGTCAACTCGTCAAAGTTAAATCGAAGATGCCATAAACAGATTCCTGAAAGCCGACCATAAATGGTCCTAAGAAACAAATGTGAATCGATATCTTGCCTTGTGACCAACTGACACAAAATTCATGCTGTTACACGAGACGCAGTGTTCTCTAGTGAACTTTTAAGTCACACTCATTTTTAATAATTGTATGAAAAAATATGTTTTCTTTCTTAGGAGTGTTTAGTTCGGCAATTTGTTGACAGTCCTGTGAACCTCCGAGCGCTTGAGGAAGGAACGGTAGAGAAAAGCTGGCCGAAATTAGCGTTCATAAATCGGATCAACCTTGAGCTAGGCGCCGCTTACACCGTGGAGCTTGAATATCCAATATCCAACTTGAAAACAATTTCGCTGCGGTAAATTTAACGGCACAAACCTACACTAATGGAGCACTAACCAAGTAGCCCACTTTGGTTTGTTTTGGAGCAAAATGGGGGTCTGGTGACGTCATCGGCCAAAACGATCACTTTCAATATCTCAAAAACGAAAGCTGCGCAAACGAAATTTTTAACGGCACAAACGGAGCACTAAGACCATTTGCTGGATTTTTTTTGACCTCGGTGGGGTGTCAGCTTCACACCTTGCTTGTTTTTAAAACAAAACAAAATAAGAATAAGAATACTTTACTGAGTTTTCCTGTAATATATTTATTAAATAATTTTTTTCCCCTAAAGTCCTCCAACATTAATCTCTTTTCTAGTTTAAGAAGTACCTGTTTTTTTAGGAAACAGGCAAATCCTTGCAGCATTTCTCATTGCTTTAGCTATAAAGCAAGGCATGTATAAATAAATATCATAAAAAAAAGGACAGGAGGCATTTTTGGGACCCGACTCGAGTGCATTTTTATTGAACGTTCATAACTGTTAAAAACATGTATAAAATTGGTCCTGTTTCAGAAACAAGGCACACATAGTCATGTCAATGTTCAGTGTTCATGTCATCATTAGCATTGTCATTTATCAACATTATCATCAGCATTTTTCATCTCAGTATTGATCTAATGGTAGTATCAAGCATTCCCTAATATAAAAACACGTTCCAATTTATTTGTCACAGAGGTTAAAATTTTTATTCCGAGCAGCAAGACAATATTCATGCAAAGACAGGAGGAGTGGAGGACAAGATGCGAACGGACTGGATTTGTGGGTCTTTAATAGTAGGTCTCTCGTTCCACCCAGCCTGGAGAAGATGGGAAACAGGAAGTTCAGGTTAGAAACCAAAGAAGGAACCAAGAAAACCTGAAGAAAGGTTAGAGACTCGCCTCCCGGGCTTCGCCTGAGGATCAGTTTACGGATTTCATCATAGATGAAGATGAGCAGGGAGTATGGGAAGGCGCAGAACCACCAGTTGGGTCTGGAAAACACACAAATGCACGGATTAGATGAATAGGAAACTGCAGCTCTGGGTGACAGCGTTGCTACACAACGATCCAGACTCAACCTGTTGGACCACTCACTCATTCTGTTCATATAGAAACACACAGAGCTACATTTGGAAATTCATATATTCCATGGATTTCTTCAGTGGAAACCTTGAAAAACATGGGGAAGGGAGGAAGGAAAAAGAAGAGGAAGGAACGAAAAAAAGGAGAAAGGAAAGATGGAATGAGGAAGAAATTAAAGGGGAAAGGAAGTAAGGAGAAAGGAACAAGGGGAGGGAAATGAAAATAAAATTAAAAAGGAAACGAAAGAGAGGAAAAGTAAAAAAAAAGGGGAAAAAAGAAGGAAAGAAGGAAAAAGGGAAAAAAGGAAAGGAAGGAAGGAGAAAAAAAAGAAAGAAGGAATAGTAGGATAGATATTAGCCTGAAAAATTATTCTTCTATTATGTTCCAGACCTGAAATGTATTACAGTCATATTCCAGACTTTCTCACTCTAGGAATCCTGGATAAACCCTATATGGCTGAAAACACAAGTACTCACTTGAGAGGGTACATTCTGAGGGCGACGTCCATGCCTGGGCAGTAGGAGAGGAAGGCAGCAAGGGCCGTCTCCTCAAACAGGCCGAAGATCAGAATCTTGTTCCTGAAACACAGAAACAGAAAGTCAGGACATCCCACACGTGGTCCTGGCTCAGCTCTGGAATTACCCAGAGTTCAGTGCTCTTCCTCACTTCATGCCCTGCTGGAACACAGAGTTCCTCCTGGTCTTGCAGATGATCAGGTCGGCCCATTGGACGATGACGATGCTGACAAAGAAAGCCGTGTGGCAGGTGAACTCCACAATCTTCCTCTGCTCGTAGGTCTGGAACCAAAGCAGAGTCCAGATTTAAGAAAGACATGCAGCTGGACTGTCCACTGGTTCCACCCATCAGACAGAAGCCACTGACCCACTGCTGTCCATAGCTGTCCTCCAGATCGTTGATGTACTTGTTGTCCCAGTTGACCCGGATCCCTACCAGGGTGGAGGGCAGGAAGCCGTTCTCAGCCAGGATCACGAAGTAGGTAAAGAACCCGGCCAGCGCCTGGATCATCCCTGCAGGATCAGAGGTCACCACAAGCTGCTCAGACACTCTGTCCACTCAGCATCAACCATTCAGCCCACAAGCTTGTGAAATGGCTTCCAGAATCATAGAGATGTGAAACTTAAGGTAAATGTCATGAAATAAATGAATGTGCCATTAAATGCCTAATTAAATAATATACATTTTAAATGACCAAGTTCATCCATCCATCCATTTTCTGTACACCCTTGTCCCTTAGTGAGGTTGGGAGGGTTGCTGGTGCCTATCTCCAGCTAACGTTCCGGGCGAAGGCAGGGTCACCCTGGACAGGTAGCCAGTCTGTTGCAGGGCTAACCAATAACAATAACATTTAATTTTAGCATTTTTGAATTGAAGGGGAGACAAAAGATTTTTGCAAAACTATATTTTTCTCCAACAACAACAAACAACCAAAAAACAAAACAAACAAAAAAAATCATTTCAGAAGCTAAAATGATGTCTGAAACATTACTGTTTTTAAAGAGATAGATGTGATAAGAATATTGTTGAAAAGGGAAACAAAAATATGTTTTACTATAGCTGAAAATGTCAGTCTACAAGTTCTTCTTGGCTTTATTTAAATGAACATTTGAAGCAGACTTCTATATCAGTGCTGGTCCATTTATTCTGTGTTACTCTTTTTGTCATCTCAGCCCAGACAGACAAAGAGTCCAGATAACTGCAGAATGCGACCTCGGTTTCAGAAGCGTCTATTTACCGATTTGACCGTAGGCAATGCTGATGAGCCTCTCGTTAACCAGTTTGTCTGTTTTGGGGTTTCGGGGCTGTCTCTTCATGATGTCACTCTCGGCTGCTTCATAAGCCAGGGAGATGGCGGGAACCTGGAGGAAGTTACAGCAGTCAGGGCTAAAGGCTGGAGCATGGGGGCGTGAGAGAACCTTCAGCAGGGCGGAGAGAAGGACATTACCATGTCTGTTCCCAAGTCGATACAGAGGATGGTGACAGTGCCCAGAGGCAGAGGGATGTTGGCGATGATGAAGAAGAGGAAGGGGGTGATCTCGGGGATGTTACTGGTCAGAGTGTAGGCGATGGATTTCTTCAGGTTGTCAAAGATCAGACGACCTGATGGAGAAGAGAAAATGCTGACTAAAGCCCTCTCCTAGCCTGGTGAAAGATTCACCTAAAGGACATGTTTTAACCTTCTTCCACTCCGGTAACAATGGAGGCAAAGTTGTCATCCAGCAGGATCATGTCAGCTGCCTGCTTGGAGACGTCAGACCCAGCGATTCCCATGGCGACGCCAATGTCGGCTTTCTTCAGAGCTGGAGAGTCGTTAACGCCATCACCCGTCACTGCGACGATGGCTCCCTGCAGAGGAAGCAGAGTCCTGCGGTTTCAGAATAATTCAGCTGCAGCTGCTAAATAACCTGAGAGTTAGAAAAAACATGTTAACTGAACTGGAAGTTTATCAGATCAACAAAAACTAATTCATCTCATAAAACAGGAAAATAAGTAACTCAAGCAGAGGTTATGTGCTCCAGATAATATTTTCAGCAACACCAAAATCTGAAGAAAATCCTTCAACCCAACCACTACCGTTTGGTTTAGACCAGTGGTTCTTAACCTGGGTTCGATCGAACCCCAGGGGTTCGATGAGTCGGTCTCAGGGGTTCGGCGGAGCCTCTGCCGTGGAGTTAAAGACACACTTGTGTAAAGTCGTGATGATGCGCCCCGCTTTGCCATCACTTGTTGCAGAGCATCACGTTACATTGCTTAGCCAATCAGTGCTGCGGAGGAGCATTGATTGGAGGAGTTCCACTCTCTGCATGGATTTGAACTTGTGTTCACTGCTCTACTCTACTTCAGTAAAGCTCAAAGTTTTCACCAAATTCTGTAGCTTTCGCTTTACTTCTAAATCTGCTCCTTAGTCGCATCTTTTCAGGGTTGCTANATGTTCAGTGTTCATGTCATCATTAGCATTGTCATTTATCAACATTATCATCAGCATTTTTCATCTCAGTATTGATCTAATGGTAGTATCAAGCATTCCCTAATATAAAAACACGTTCCAATTTATTTGTCATAGAGGTTAAAAATTTTATTCCGAGCAGCAAGACAATATTCATGCAAAGACAGGAGGAGTGGAGGACAAGATGCGAACGGACTGGATTTGTGGGTCTTTAATAGTAGGTCTCTCGTTCCACCCAGCCTGGAGAAGATGGGAAACAGGAAGTTCAGGTTAGAAACCAAAGAAGGAACCAAGAAAACCTGAAGAAAGGTTAGAGACTCGCCTCCCGGGCTTCGCCTGAGGATCAGTTTACGGATTTCATCATAGATGAAGATGAGCAGGGAGTATGGGAAGGCGCAGAACCACCAGTTGGGTCTGGAAAACACACAAATGCACGGATTAGATGAATAGGAAACTGCAGCTCTGGGTGACAGCGTTGCTACACAACGATCCAGACTCAACCTGTTGGACCACTCACTCATTCTGTTCATATAGAAACACACAGAGCTACATTTGGAAATTCATATATTCCATGGATTTCTTCAGTGGAAACCTTGAAAACCATGGGGAAGGGAGGAAGGAAAAAGAAGAGGAAGGAACGAAAAAAAGGAGAAAGGAAAGATGGAATGAGGAAGAAATTAAAGGGGAAAGGAAGTAAGGAGAAAGGAACAAGGGGAGGGAAATGAAAATAAAATTAAAAAGGAAACGAAAGAGAGGAAAAGTAAAAAAAAAGGGGAAAAAAGAAGGAAAGAAGGAAAAAGGGAAAAAAGGAAAGGAAGGAAGGAGAAAAAAAAGAAAGAAGGAATAGTAGGATAGATATTAGCCTGAAAAATTATTCTTCTATTATGTTCCAGACCTGAAATGTATTACAGTCATATTCCAGACTTTCTCACTCTAGGAATCCTGGATAAACCCTATATGGCTGAAAACACAAGTACTCACTTGAGAGGGTACATTCTGAGGGCGACGTCCATGCCTGGGCAGTAGGAGAGGAAGGCAGCAAGGGCCGTCTCCTCAAACAGGCCGAAGATCAGAATCTTGTTCCTGAAACACAGAAACAGAAAGTCAGGACATCCCACACGTGGTCCTGGCTCAGCTCTGGAATTACCCAGAGTTCAGTGCTCTTCCTCACTTCATGCCCTGCTGGAACACAGAGTTCCTCCTGGTCTTGCAGATGATCAGGTCGGCCCATTGGACGATGACGATGCTGACAAAGAAAGCCGTGTGGCAGGTGAACTCCACAATCTTCCTCTGCTCGTAGGTCTGGAACCAAAGCAGAGTCCAGATTTAAGAAAGACATGCAGCTGGACTGTCCACTGGTTCCACCCATCAGACAGAAGCCACTGACCCACTGCTGTCCATAGCTGTCCTCCAGATCGTTGATGTACTTGTTGTCCCAGTTGACCCGGATCCCTACCAGGGTGGAGGGCAGGAAGCCGTTCTCAGCCAGGATCACGAAGTAGGTAAAGAACCCGGCCAGCGCCTGGATCATCCCTGCAGGATCAGAGGTCACCACAAGCTGCTCAGACACTCTGTCCACTCAGCATCAACCATTCAGCCCACAAGCTTGTGAAATGGCTTCCAGAATCATAGAGATGTGAAACTTAAGGTAAATGTCATGAAATAAATGAATGTGCCATTAAATGCCTAATTAAATAATATACATTTTAAATGACCAAGTTCATCCATCCATCCATTTTCTGTACACCCTTGTCCCTTAGTGAGGTTGGGAGGGTTGCTGGTGCCTATCTCCAGCTAACGTTCCGGGCGAAGGCAGGGTCACCCTGGACAGGTAGCCAGTCTGTTGCAGGGCTAACCAATAACAATAACATTTAATTTTAGCATTTTTGAATTGAAGGGGAGACAAAAGATTTTTGCAAAACTATATTTTTCTCCAACAACAACAAACAACCAAAAAACAAAACAAACAAAAAAAATCATTTCAGAAGCTAAAATGATGTCTGAAACATTACTGTTTTTAAAGAGATAGATGTGATAAGAATATTGTTGAAAAGGGAAACAAAAATATGTTTTACTATAGCTGAAAATGTCAGTCTACAAGTTCTTCTTGGCTTTATTTAAATGAACATTTGAAGCAGACTTCTATATCAGTGCTGGTCCATTTATTCTGTGTTACTCTTTTTGTCATCTCAGCCCAGACAGACAAAGAGTCCAGATAACTGCAGAATGCGACCTCGGTTTCAGAAGCGTCTATTTACCGATTTGACCGTAGGCAATGCTGATGAGCCTCTCGTTAACCAGTTTGTCTGTTTTGGGGTTTCGGGGCTGTCTCTTCATGATGTCACTCTCGGCTGCTTCATAAGCCAGGGAGATGGCGGGAACCTGGAGGAAGTTACAGCAGTCAGGGCTAAAGGCTGGAGCATGGGGGCGTGAGAGAACCTTCAGCAGGGCGGAGAGAAGGACATTACCATGTCTGTTCCCAAGTCGATACAGAGGATGGTGACAGTGCCCAGAGGCAGAGGGATGTTGGCGATGATGAAGAAGAGGAAGGGGGTGATCTCGGGGATGTTACTGGTCAGAGTGTAGGCGATGGATTTCTTCAGGTTGTCAAAGATCAGACGACCTGATGGAGAAGAGAAAATGCTGACTAAAGCCCTCTCCTAGCCTGGTGAAAGATTCACCTAAAGGACATGTTTTAACCTTCTTCCACTCCGGTAACAATGGAGGCAAAGTTGTCATCCAGCAGGATCATGTCAGCTGCCTGCTTGGAGACGTCAGACCCAGCGATTCCCATGGCGACGCCAATGTCGGCTTTCTTCAGAGCTGGAGAGTCGTTAACGCCATCACCCGTCACTGCGACGATGGCTCCCTGCAGAGGAAGCAGAGTCCTGCGGTTTCAGAATAATTCAGCTGCAGCTGCTAAATAACCTGAGAGTTAGAAAAAACATGTTAACTGAACTGGAAGTTTATCAGATCAACAAAAACTAATTCATCTCATAAAACAGGAAAATAAGTAACTCAAGCAGAGGTTATGTGCTCCAGATAATATTTTCAGCAACACCAAAATCTGAAGAAAATCCTTCAACCCAACCACTACCGTTTGGTTTAGACCAGTGGTTCTTAACCTGGGTTCGATCGAACCCCAGGGGTTCGATGAGTCGGTCTCAGGGGTTCGGCGGAGCCTCTGCCGTGGAGTTAAAGACACACTTGTGTAAAGTCGTGATGATGCGCCCCGCTTTGCCATCACTTGTTGCAGAGCATCACGTTACATTGCTTAGCCAATCAGTGCTGCGGAGGAGCATTGATTGGAGGAGTTCCACTCTCTGCATGGATTTGAACTTGTGTTCACTGCTCTACTCTACTTCAGTAAAGCTCAAAGTTTTCACCAAATTCTGTAGCTTTCGCTTTACTTCTAAATCTGCTCCTTAGTCGCATCTTTTCAGGGTTGCTACTGCCTCTAGTGCCGTGGGGGTGGTAACAACTAATATAATTACATTACTAAATCAGAATACCGCAAAGTCTTTATTATTTATTATAAATTTTTCATTCTCTTAAGAATGTAGAGCTAATTAAATGATCTAAACAAGACCTTAAAGTGGTTCCATTTCTCTCGCTGGCTAACCTATTGAAACTGTGGAAAATTTTAAATACCTTGGGTTGTTCCTGGACAGTCAACACTG
>NW_015113671.1:204021-211615 GCF_001443285.1 Poecilia latipinna | reverse complement strand
TTTTCACCAAATTCTGTAGCTTTGGTGTACTTCTAAATCTGCTCCTCAGTCGCATCTTTTCGGGCCTGCTACTGCCTCTAGTGGCGTGGGGGTGGTAACACAACTAATATAATTACATTACTAAATCAGAATACTGCAAAGTCTTTATTATTTATTATAAAATTTTCATTATCTTAAGAATGTAGAGCTAATTAAATGATCTAAACAAGACCTTAAAGTGGTTCCAGTTTCACTCGATGGCCAACCTTTTGAAACTGTGGCAAATTTTAAATACCTTGGGTTGTTCCTGGACAGTCAACACTGACTATATTTTGAAGAACTGTTCTCAGAGACTCTACCTTTTAAGAAGACTTAGTGATCTAGACCCACCTAGAGTCTAGTGACCCAACTAGACTCTAGTTGGGTCACCCCTATGTCTAGAATTTGGGGGGCGGAAATCATATTTTATTTATCACTACAGAAGGGTTCAGTGAATGCGCATATGGAACTGGTGGGTTCAGTACCTCAAAAAAGGTTAAGAACCACTGGTTTAGACTCATTTTAGAGATAATAATAAAAACAATGTTATATTTTAATTGATAAAGATTGAAATTCATTATGAAAGTTTTGTCTCTGATCTCCAATATGTGTCCATTTTTAAAAAAATAATTTGTCCTCAAAGTAAACAGAAGAGTACAATAGAAAATACCTTGTATGGCACACTGCTGTTTAAACTTGAATATTATGTCCAATATTCATAGAGCAGATTAGTTTATCCTGAGTTAAAGCAGGATAAATAGCTGCATGTAGTTATGCTGTCTTCTGTCCCTCACTCTGCTACTTTCTCCTACTACTCTCCCGTTTTTAACTTTAATTTTTGTTCTAATTAAATATGGCCACCTTGGCCAATAATGAATATTGCACACATTTCTCAACTGTTTTGAAAAAAACAAAAACTAAAAAAACACCACATAATCAGCCAGACTTCAGCATGTCCATGTCTACCTGTCTCTGGCAGCCCTCAACAATGATGAGCTTCTGCTGCGGTGAGGTCCTGGCAAAAACAATCTCCGTGTGGTACTTCAGGATGTCGTCCAGCTGCTCAGGGGTCAGATCCTTCAGGTCACCTCCATGCACAACACAAGCCTTGGCATCCCTGGATGGAAACATTATTGCATCAGGTCATTTATTATTCGATTTCAGTAAAGTTGAAGCCAAATTTAAAACAAACTGGGACCAAGAACACGACCCCAAGGTTTTCCACAGATTTTGCCTCTACATGCTAATTACATTTTCTAATAAAAGTACCTAGGATTAACTTCATTGATTGGAATATTCAAACGTGCAGCGATGTCCTCAACAGTCTCGTTGCCTTCAGAGATGATGCCAACGCCTTTAGCGATGGCCTTGGCTGTGATTGGATGATCACCCGTTACCATGATTACCTGTAGGAAGGCAGGTTTTAATTATTTATGTTCTGAACGTGAAATGACTCCACTTGGTTTTAAAATGTCACAGACCTTGATTCCTGCGCTCCTGCATTTCCCCACAGCATCCGGCACAGCGGCCCGGGGCGGGTCGATCATGGACATGAGGCCGACAAAGCACAGGTTCTCGATGGGGAAGTTCACCTCGTCCGTGTCAAAAGCAAAGTCATCCGGGAACTGCTCATCAGGCAGGTTGAAATGACAAAATCCGAGAACCCTTTCTCCTAAACCTCCCAGCTCCAGGTAGGCGTTCTGGAAAGCGTCCTTCATCTCGTCGTCCAGAGGCTGCTCTTTGCCCTGGATCATGATGGTGGCGCAGCGGTCCAGAATCCTCTCTGGGGCTCCCTTCATCACCAGTAGGTGCTTGGACTCTGCTTCAGCTCCAGAGTTCTTATGAATGGAGAGCTGATCATGATGGAAGACAGATTGAGTATGTCATGTTTACCATCTTTTGTTTATAAGCTTTGAAAGTTCTTGAAAGCTTATTTTATTTTAGTTTTCTGATGTCACACCTGATACTTGTTGGTGGAGTTGAACGGGATCTCGGCTATTTTGGGGTTTTTCCCTCTCATTTCCGCCACCGATCCACAGCAGAGCTCAATGCACTTCAGCAGAGCAGACTCCGAGGCGTCGCCCGCCACATCTCGCTTTTTAACAAAAAAACATCAGAAACATCAGTGACATGAAGTCTCCATCTTCCTACTTCCTTTCTATTTAATTCAACTAATGTACAGTGTGTAACAGGTTTCAGGAAAAACTTTATTTGAGGTTTTTTGCAGTCATAATTACAGTGTTTACCCTCCATACATTACGTAACAGAGACTTAAAGAAAAACAATGAACCGTGACAGACAAAGGGGTATTTATAATGGCAGACAGACATTTACTTGTGATTATCGCATGCGCACGCACGCTATAAAAACAGACTCAAGAGAGATGGATATTTGTGTTTGTGCTATTAGCGGAGGAGTTCAGACACACGAAAGAAAGTAGTAAACTTGTTTTTAGCCACAAAGTTTAAACCTCTAGTTAAATTTAAAAAGATAAAATACATTTTCTGTTCAATGTTTGATTACAATGCAAGACATAACTTGAAATACATAAGAGTATTTTATTAGGAAGTTGTGTTTTATTTGTGATTACCCCAACTTACTGATTTTCTGTTTAAAAATTCCAACATTTCCAAGACTAAATATTTCCCGTTATCTGCTGGTAGGCAACGCAAACTAAAAAGTTAGTTCCACCAACTCAAAGCGCTTTTCCGATATGGTATAGAGTGGAACCAACACAGTATTTGGCAGAAGCTAATGCTATAGCACTAAAACAACATGGGATTTGGTGGAAGTTAATGCTGTAGTGCAGATTTCAATTCAAATTATATCTGTTTTTGAAACACTATAACTCTCAAGCACCAATTAAATTTTGACAAAATTTACATTATGTTACATAATTTATGTTCTGTGGTTGTGTCAATGCTCTGCAGAAGCTCCTTTCACTGCAGGACTTTTGGGCTTCACCTCTAAATCTACAGGATGAAATCTGAATCAAGACAGAACAGAAACCCACACTTTTCACATCTGTGTATTAAAAAATAAAATAAATAAATTTTTCTTCTACTTCAATGTTTAGAAGCAATCTGACCCCATGTTATTTTAATCCATTTGAGTTCAAAAACATTAATCAGTATACAAGGTCACTATTTACAGAGAATAGAAGTCTATCAAGTAGAAGAGGACTGTACCTTGAGGATGGGAAAGTTGCTCTGCTCGGCCAGGAAGACAGCTCGGTTGCAGAGTCCAGCGATCCTGGCCAGAGACGCCCAAGTGGCCGAGCTCCGGTCAAACGAGGTGCCACTCTGGTTCTCGGTGGTGTCGGCTTCATGGATTTGGTTGTCAAACCACATGTGGGCCACGGTCATCCTGTTCTGGGTCAGGGTGCCGGTCTTGTCAGAGCAGATGGTGGAGGTGGAGCCCAGAGTCTCCACAGCTTCCAGGTTCTTCACCAGGCAGTTCTTCTTGGCCATACGCTTGGCAGTCAGAGTCAGACACACCTGGAAACAAAAACCAGATCGATCAAAACTGATGGGATATTCTTGAAGATTATCAGATAAGAGGAAACAATGGATTTCTTCACCTGGAAACAAAAAGCAACACTTCACTGATTAAATATTCTTGATGATTCTCAGAGAAGAGGACAAAGAGACTTGTAGACTCACAGTGACTGTAGCCAGGAGACCTTCTGGAACGTTGGCCACAATGATACCAATGAGGAAGATGACAGCCTCCAGCCAGGTATAGCCAAGGATGAGGGAGAGGATGAAGAAAGACATACCCAGGAAGACAGCCACCCCAGTGATGATGTGGATGAAGTGTTCAATCTCGATGGAGATGGGTGTGCGTCCCACCTCCAGTCCAGAGGCCAGCGTGGCGATCCGGCCCATGACAGTCCGGTCTCCGGTGCTGATCACTATGCCGCGAGCCGTTCCTGCAACCAGGGTTATATCTTTGACTTAAGCTGACTGATAAAAGTTGGTGAAGTGCTTGAAAGACTTCTGGCCTTGTACCTTCAACACAGTTGGTGGAAAAGAAAGCGATGTTCCGGGTCTCCAGCGGGTTCTCATTGGAGAAGTCTGGAGTACGAGTTTGTGGTTCTGATTCGCCCGTCAGGGATGAATTGTCCACCTGAGAAACCAGAACACACATTTAGATTGAACAACAAGAAATAAAGACACAGGGTTCACTTTCAGAGACGGAATCAACTTCCTGTTTGACCAAATCAGGAAGGACCCTAACCAGTGACCTTCAGAAAAATATGGAATTTCATTTCAGCATTTGAAAAGTCTGGATATGTATGATCTTTTTTTATCTTTTGCGTCATCCTTCCATCTCTCCTTTCTGCATACAAGCATCCTTCATGCATCCATTCTTCTCTTCACATCAAGCCATTGTTCCAGATTCTACCTTAACAGAATTATCTGCTTTAAATTTGGACACTTTTGTTATTTTCCATTTAAAAGCATTAACCAGAACTTAGAGTTCATGGGAGAGTGTGGAGTTTGGCCCAGAAGTGTTTGCTGGATGGACACACTAAAAGATGAAATCCTCTGGATGATCATTTACACACCAAGTCTCCAGCTGCTTCAAAGAGCAAAAATCAAAGCCAGGCTTGATATTTCAAGCTCAACTTCAAAGTCACAATTATTTCAAACAGATGTTTCTCTTCTTTGGGGTTATGAAGCTACAGGTTCAGTCAAATGTTGCTTCTTAAAGGTTTTGAGAGAGAGAGCGGGAGCATCAACCTTGCAGCCATGAGCAGAGATTATCCTGAGGTCAGCTGGGATCCGGTCTCCACCCTTCACCTCCACCAGATCACCGACAACCACTTCCTCGGCATTGATGCTTTTCTTCTCTCCGTCGCGAACCACCAGGGCTTGCTGCAAGACCACACGTTTTAGCTAGCACATTCTCAACATGAACACATGGATGAATGCTATGCTAACAGAGACACACCTGAGGGACCAAGTTCTTGAAGGAATCCATTATCTTGGAGCTCTTGGCCTCTTGGTAGTAGGAGAAGCAACCGGTGATGATGACGACAGCAGACAACACAACCCCCAGGTACAGCTGCAGACAGACACAGTTGTTAGCTCTTAAGAGGGATCCTCTCAGGATCTGAAGGAGGTTTTCCTACGTTGTCATTTGCGGGCTCCTCCTCCATGGCAGCCTGGATCCCGTAGGCCAGGAAGCAGAGGACAGCTCCGGTCCACAACAGCATGGAGAAACCGCCAAACATCTACAGGAAGTCACAGGATTAGAGCCAATAAATGGAATGAACTCTAAAGTCTCTGACCAGGGCGGTCTAGTTTTACCTGTTTGCAGAACTTGACCCACTCTGGGGTGGTGGGAGGGGGGGTGAGGGCGTTGGGGCCATCCCGGGCAAGAATCTCAGCAGCTTTGGCTCCAGTCAGACCCTGGAAGGCAACAGAAGTCACGTCACACATGGCGGGAAACCCTCAAGTCACGTTCTTAGTAAGTATCATCATCGCTCTTTACAACACAATGAAACATTGTTAGGTCCAGAGGGGACGGCAGGTGCTGCTGTTGCCTAGCAACACAGCATGAACAGGAGAAACAGGGCTTCAGGGTTCATCTGCAGCAAGGGGAAGAATCTTGAAGGAAGAGGAGGTTAGGACGGGACAACATTATTATTAAGTTTATTTGACGGGGACAGACACACATCGACATAGACAAACCGAACAAAACAGCAGTCCCATGTGTGCGTCATAGTGCAATAGCAACAGCTAATTCGCAGCACAAACAGTGAAACATAAAATATCAAAAATGGATACAGTTCTGTTTATGACATAATCAGAGTTTTTTGTTTTTTGAACATACCTTCAGCACAAAAGGGCTGTGGAAGGTGGCATGCCGAGCCTGCAGAGACCCCAACTAGAGGTACCAATCAACTATTCTCCTTTATCTGTCCTGCATGACCAGCAGCTAAGTCAGCTAAGTCAGGGGGCTTTCAGCAGCAAGACGCAGAAAAACTTCTACATGAACATGATGAATTGGGAAAATGTCCGCGTTCTACAAGGAAAGGTCCATTCCCTTTGTGAATCAAACACTGAACAGGTTACATATTTGATTAGCTTCTACATAATTAGCATGATTAGCTTCATGCTAATTTTGATCAGATCCCATTATTCACCAATACTATACTATTCTATTCATCACTACTATTCATCACAGTAGTTCATGGATCAAGGCCTGGAGGTGTGAATCACAACGCAGTAGACTTGGTACAAAAAGCCATTAAATGTTTCTGGGTAGTAAACGCTAAATAAAAAGTTAGCTGTGCCAACATTAAAATGCTAACAATAATCAGTAGCTCCACTAACACCAAAAGCTAATCATAAACACTTGTCCTGCTACTGCTAAAGCACTACACCAACACAGTGTTTAACAGAAGCTAATGCTAAAGTGCAAATTCATGAAACTGTTGAGTTAAAATAACAGGCTGAACTTTGTCTTTATCATCCTTAAGATTTAACAATTTGTGACCTTTTTAGAAGTCTGTGCATCCTAACTTAACTACTCTCTGAAGTTTTCCTCTAAACTTTGGACATTCTTTAGTTTTAACCTTTCACCAATCACTTAATGTAGTTTTTCAGAAAGAACAGTTTTGGTTTCTTCCAACTTTTATTGCAAACCTCATATTAAAAAGAAACGTGGGACATTTGTCTCACTCACGTTGCTGAGGTCTGTCCCATATTTGCGCTGGAGCTCGTCCAGGTTCAGCTTGTGATCGTCCTGCAACGAGAGACAAAGTGTTCATGTCTGGGTCCAATATGGCCGACGCCGGTGACATTTGGAGCCCGTTGGGAGATGACCTTTCCATTCTCCAGAAAGCACCTTTAAGACAGAAGCTATGACATTTACTGGTTTAAATGGACAGAAGGAGAGGGAACACCTTCAACATGCAGTCCACTAAGATGTGATTATATCTAATTGAAGTGGAAAAAATACATTAAATGTTAAACAGGCTCTTACAGTGTTTTTTTCCCTGATCTCAAGAGAGAAAGTTAACAGGAACAGAAAAGCTACAACATAAAGGATGTGACGTACAAACTGAAAAAGAGCCTGAACAATCAGAGGAAGGCGTCCTGCCGAGGCGGGACACTCACCATGTCCACTTCCTTCTTCAGTTCATCCATATCCTTCTCCTTCTTCTTCCCTTTTCCCTTCTTCTTGCCAGCCTGCTCCGAGGTGGCAGCCAGCTCATACTGCTCTCGTCCTTCCTGGCGACACGGAGGATAAAGACCAATCAGGTGGGGTCATACCTGGTTTTGTCCAGGATGCACATCATAGCACTGAGTGCAGACGACGACAGCCTCTACTGAGTGACCTGCAGCAACAGAGATGGACTTCCTGCTCAGGTTTCAGCTGGGACTCTGGTGGGGCTTTGGAAATTCACACGGTTTTGCTAAAAATTTGAAAGAATGTGATTATAGATATTGGTCTGAATGATCCTCAGCTGTTGTAAAATTATCCCCGTCATATCATCATTCCAGGGTTTCCTCCAGTGTATTATAAGCCTGGCGGCCCGCCATGCTTTACTAGCCCCGCCGCC